>NC_092446.1:6286245-6461023 GCF_036169615.1 Heliangelus exortis
CCTTTGACCACAAACCTCGAATCTACCAGCCCTCGGCAGCCATTCTCCAATATTGCTCTGTGGGGCCCCAAAATCCGAACGACTGAGACTGCAAAACACATGCAAAGAGTGACCACTGAAAACTTTGGCTGGCCCTAACCCTCACATGGTACCCCACCCACAGCACCACCAACCATCGGCCTACGGCTTTGCCTTTGACCACAAACCTCGAATCTACCGGCCCTCGGCAGCCATTCTCCAATATTGCTCTGTGGGGCCCCAAAATCCGAACGACTGAGACTGCAAAACACATGCAAAGAGTGACCACTGAAAACTTTGGCTGGCCCTAACCCTCACATGGTACCCTACCCACAGCACCACCAACGATCGGCCTACGGCTTTGCCTTTGACCACAAACCTCGAATCTACCAGCCCTCGGCAGCCATTCTCCAATATTGCTCTGTGGGGCCCCAAAATCCGAACGACTGAGACTGCAAAACACATGCAAAGAGTGACCACTGAAAACTTGGGCTGGCCCTAACCCTCACATGGTACCCCACCCACAGCACCACCAACGATCGGCCTACGGCTTTGCCTTTGACCACAAACCTCGAATCTACCGGCCCTCGGCAGCCATTCTCCAATATTGCTCCGTGGTGCCCCAAAATCCGAACGACTGAGATTGCAAAACACATGCAAAGAGTGACCACCGAAAACTTTGGCTGGCCCTAACCCTCACATGGTACCCCACCCACGATCGGCCTACGGCTTTGCCTTTGACCACAAACCTCGAATCTACCGGCCCTCGGCAGCCATTCTCCAATATTGCTCCGTGGGGCCCCAAAATCCGAATGACTGAGACTGCAAAACACATGCAAAGAGTGACCACTGAAAACTTTGGCTGGCCCTAACCCTCACATGGTACCCCACCCACAGCACCACCAACGATCGGCCTACGGCTTTGCCTTTGACCACAAACCTCGAATCTACCGGCCCTCGGCAGCCATTCTCCAATATTGCTCTGTGGGGCCCCAAAATCCGAACGACTGAGACTGCAAAACACATGCAAAGAGTGACCACTGAAAACTTGGGCTGGCCCTAACCCTCACATGGTACCCCACCCACAGCACCACCAACGATCGGCCTACGGCTTTGCCTTTGACCACAAACCTCGAATCTACCGGCCCTCGGCAGCCATTCTCCAATATTGCTCAAAGGGCCCCAAAATCCGAACGACTGAGACTGCAAAACACATGCAAAGAGTGACCACCGAAAACTTTGGCTGGCCTTAACCCTCACATGGTACCCCACCCACAGCACCACCAACGATCGGCCTACGGCTTTGCCTTTGACCACAAACCTCGAATCTACCGGCCCTCGGCAGCCATTCTCCAATATTGCTCTGTGGGGCCCCAAAATCCGAACGACTGAGACTGCAAAACACATGCAAAGAGTGACCACTGAAAACTTGGGCTGGCCCTAACCCTCACATGGTACCCCACCCACAGCACCACCAACGATCGGCCTACGGCTTTGCCTTTGACCACAAACCTCGAATCTACCGGCCGTTGGCAGCCGTTCTCCAATATTGCTCTGTGGGGCCCCAAAATCCGAACGACTGAGACTGCAAAACACATGCAAAGAGTGACCACTGAAAACTTTGGCTGGCCCTAACCCTCACATGGTACCCCACCCACAGCACCACCAACGATCGGCCTACGGCTTTGCCTTTGACCACAAACCTCGAATCTACCGGCCCTCGGCAGCCATTCTCCAATATTGCTCTGTGGGGCCCCAAAATCCGAACGACTGAGACTGCAAAACACATGCAAAGAGTGACCACTGAAAACTTTGGCTGGCCCTAACCCTCACATGGTACCCCACCCACAGCACCACCAACCATCGGCCTACGGCTTTGCCTTTGACCACAAACCTCGAATCTACCGGCCCTCGGCAGCCATTCTCCAATATTGCTCTGTGGGGCCCCAAAATCCGAATGACTGAGACTGCAAAACACATGCAGAGAGTGACCACTGAAAACTTTGGCTGGCCCTAACCCTCACATGGTACCCCACCCACAGCACCACCAACGATCGGCCTACGGCTTTGCCTTTGACCACAAACCTCGAATCTACCGGCCCTCGGCAGCCATTCTCCAATATTGCTCTGTGGGGCCCCAAAATCCGAACGACTGAGACTGCAAAACACATGCAAAGAGTGACCACTGAAAACTTTGGCTGGCCCTAACCCTCACATGGTACCCCACCCACAGCACCACCAACCATCGGCCTACGGCTTTGCCTTTGACCACAAACCTCGAATCTACCAGCCCTCGGCAGCCATTCTCCAATATTGCTCTGTGGGGCCCCAAAATCCGAACGACTGAGACTGCAAAACACATGCAAAGAGTGACCACTGAAAACTTTGGCTGGCCCTAACCCTCACATGGTACCCCACCCACAGCACCACCAACCATCGGCCTACGGCTTTGCCTTTGACCACAAACCTCGAATCTACCGGCCCTCGGCAGCCATTCTCCAATATTGCTCTGTGGGGCCCCAAAATCCGAACGACTGAGACTGCAAAACACATGCAAAGAGTGACCACTGAAAACTTTGGCTGGCCCTAACCCTCACATGGTACCCCACCCACAGCACCACCAACGATCGGCCTACGGCTTTGCCTTTGACCACAAACCTCGAATCTACTGGCCCTCGGCAGCCATTCTCCAATATTGCTCTGTGGGGCCCCAAAATCCGAACGACTGAGACTGCAAAACACATGCAAAGAGTGACCACTGAAAACTTTGGCTGGCCCTAACCCTCACATGGTACCCCACCCACAGCACCACCAACGATCGGTCTACGGCTTTGCCTTTGACCACAAACCTCGAATCTACCGGCCCTCGGCAGCCATTCTCCAACATTGCTCTGTGGGGCCCCAAAATCCGAATGACTGAGACTGCAAAACACATGCAAAGAGTGACCACTGAAAACTTTGGCTGGCCCTAACCCTCACATGGTACCCCACCCACAGCACCACCAACGATCGGTCTACGGCTTTGCCTTTGACCACAAACCTCGAATCTACCGGCCCTCGGCAGCCATTCTCCAATATTGCTCTGTGGGGCCCCAAAATCCGAACGACTGAGACTGCAAAACACATGCAAAGAGTGACCACTGAAAACTTGGGCTGGCCCTAACCCTCACATGGTACCCCACCCACAGCACCACCAACCATCGGCCTACGGCTTTGCCTTTGACCACAAACCTCGAATCTACCGGCCCTCGGCAGCCATTCTCCAATATTGCTCAAAGGGCCCCAAAATCCGAACGACTGAGACTGCAAAACACATGCAAAGAGTGACCACCGAAAACTTTGGCTGGCCTTAACCCTCACATGGTACCCCACCCACAGCACCACCAACGATCGGCCTACGGCTTTGCCTTTGACCACAAACCTCGAATCTACCGGCCCTCGGCAGCCATTCTCCAATATTGCTCTGTGGGGCCCCAAAATCCGAACGACTGAGACTGCAAAACACATGCAAAGAGTGACCACTGAAAACTTTGGCTGGCCCTAACCCTCACATGGTACCCCACCCACAGCACCACCAACGATCGGCCTACGGCTTTGCCTTTGACCACAAACCTCGAATCTACCGGCCCTCGGCAGCCATTCTCCAATATTGCTCTGTGGGGCCCCAAAATCCGAACGACTGAGACTGCAAAACACATGCAAAGAGTGACCACTGAAAACTTTGGCTGGCCCTAACCCTCACATGGTACCCCACCCACAGCACCACCAACGATCGGCCTACGGCTTTGCCTTTGACCACAAACCTCGAATCTACTGGCCCTCGGCAGCCATTCTCCAATATTGCTCTGTGGGGCCCCAAAATCCGAACGACTGAGACTGCAAAACACATGCAAAGAGTGACCACTGAAAACTTTGGCTGGCCCTAACCCTCACATGGTACCCCACCCACAGCACCACCAACGATCGGTCTACGGCTTTGCCTTTGACCACAAACCTCGAATCTACCGGCCCTCGGCAGCCATTCTCCAACATTGCTCTGTGGGGCCCCAAAATCCGAACGACTGAGACTGCAAAACACATGCAAAGAGTGACCACTGAAAACTTTGGCTGGCCCTAACCCTCACATGGTACCCCACCCACAGCACCACCAACCATCGGTCTACGGCTTTGCCTTTGACCACAAACCTCGAATCTACCGGCCCTCGGCAGCCATTCTCCAATATTGCTCTGTGGGGCCCCAAAATCCGAACGACTGAGACTGCAAAACACATGCAAAGAGTGACCACTGAAAACTTGGGCTGGCCCTAACCCTCACATGGTACCCCACCCACAGCACCACCAACGATCGGCCTACGGCTTTGCCTTTGACCACAAACCTCGAATCTACCGGCCCTCGGCAGCCATTCTCCAATATTGCTCAAAGGGCCCCAAAATCCGAACGACTGAGACTGCAAAACACATGCAAAGAGTGACAACCGAAAACTTTGGCTGGCCTTAACCCTCACATGGTACCCCACCCACAGCACCACCAACGATCGGCCTACGGCTTTGCCTTTGACCACAAACCTCGAATCTACCGGCCCTCGGCAGCCATTCTCCAATATTGCTCTGTGGGGCCCCAAAATCCGAACGACTGAGACTGCAAAACACATGCAGAGAGTGACCACTGAAAACTTTGGCTGGCCCTAACCCTCACATGGTACCCCACCCACAGCACCACCAACGATCGGCCTACGGCTTTGCCTTTGACCACAAACCTCGAATCTACCGGCCCTTGGCAGCCGTTCTCCAATATTGCTCAAAGGGCCCCAAAATCCGAACGACTGAGACTGCAAAACACATGCAAAGAGTGACCACTGAAAACTTTGGCTGGCCCTAACCCTCACATGGTACCCCACCCACAGCACCACCAACGATCGGCCTACGGCTTTGCCTTTGACCACAAACCTCGAATCTACCGGCCCTCGGCAGCCATTCTCCAATATTGCTCTGTGGGGCCCCAAAATCCGAACGACTGAGACTGCAAAACACATGCAAAGAGTGACCACTGAAAACTTTGGCTGGCCCTAACCCTCACATGGTACCCCACCCACAGCACCACCAACCATCGGCCTACGGCTTTGCCTTTGACCACAAACCTCGAATCTACCGGCCCTCGGCAGCCATTCTCCAATATTGCTCTGTGGGGCCCCAAAATCCGAATGACTGAGACTGCAAAACACATGCAGAGAGTGACCACTGAAAACTTTGGCTGGCCCTAACCCTCACATGGTACCCCACCCACAGCACCACCAACGATCGGCCTACGGCTTTGCCTTTGACCACAAACCTCGAATCTACCGGCCCTCGGCAGCCATTCTCCAATATTGCTCTGTGGGGCCCCAAAATCCGAACGACTGAGACTGCAAAACACATGCAAAGAGTGACCACTGAAAACTTTGGCTGGCCCTAACCCTCACATGGTACCCCACCCACAGCACCACCAACCATCGGCCTACGGCTTTGCCTTTGACCACAAACCTCGAATCTACCAGCCCTCGGCAGCCATTCTCCAATATTGCTCTGTGGGGCCCCAAAATCCGAACGACTGAGACTGCAAAACACATGCAAAGAGTGACCACTGAAAACTTTGGCTGGCCCTAACCCTCACATGGTACCCCACCCACAGCACCACCAACGATCGGCCTACGGCTTTGCCTTTGACCACAAACCTCGAATCTACCGGCCCTCGGCAGCCATTCTCCAATATTGCTCTGTGGGGCCCCAAAATCCGAACGACTGAGACTGCAAAACACATGCAAAGAGTGACCACTGAAAACTTTGGCTGGCCCTAACCCTCACATGGTACCCCACCCACAGCACCACCAACGATCGGCCTACGGCTTTGCCTTTGACCACAAACCTCGAATCTACTGGCCCTCGGCAGCCATTCTCCAATATTGCTCTGTGGGGCCCCAAAATCCGAACGACTGAGACTGCAAAACACATGCAAAGAGTGACCACTGAAAACTTTGGCTGGCCCTAACCCTCACATGGTACCCCACCCACAGCACCACCAACCATCGGCCTACGGCTTTGCCTTTGACCACAAACCTCGAATCTACCGGCCCTCGGCAGCCATTCTCCAATATTGCTCTGTGGGGCCCCAAAATCCGAACGACTGAGACTGCAAAACACATGCAAAGAGTGACCACTGAAAACTTTGGCTGGCCCTAACCCTCACATGGTACCCCACCCACAGCACCACCAACGATCGGCCTACGGCTTTGCCTTTGACCACAAACCTCGAATCTACCGGCCCTCGGCAGCCATTCTCCAATATTGCTCTGTGGGGCCCCAAAATCCGAACGACTGAGACTGCAAAACACATGCAAAGAGTGACCACTGAAAACTTTGGCTGGCCCTAACCCTCACATGGTACCCCACCCACAGCACCACCAACGATCGGCCTACGGCTTTGCGTTTGACCACAAACCTCGAATCTACCAGCCCTCGGCAGCCATTCTCCAATATTGCTCAAAGGGCCCCAAAATCCGAACGACTGAGACTGCAAAACACATGCAAAGAGTGACCACTGAAAACTTTGGCTGGCCCTAACCCTCACATGGTACCCCACCCACAGCACCACCAACGATCGGCCTATGGCTTTACCTTTGACCACAAACCTCGAATCTACCGGCCCTCGGCAGCCATTCTCCAATATTGCTCTGTGGGGCCCCAAAATCCGAACGACTGAGACTGCAAAACACATGCAAAGAGTGACCACTGAAAACTTTGGCTGGCCCTAACCCTCACATGGTACCCCACCCACAGCACCACCAACGATCGGCCTATGGCTTTGCCTTTGACCACAAACCTCGAATCTACCGGCCCTCGGCAGCCATTCTCCAATATTGCTCCGTGGGGCCCCAAAATCCGAACGACTGAGACTGCAAAACACATGCAAAGAGTGACCACCGAAAACTTTGGCTGGCCCTAACCCTCACATGGTACCCCACCCACAGCACCACCAACCATCGGCCTACGGCTTTGCCTTTGACCACAAACCTCGAATCTACCGGCCCTCGGCAGCCATTCTCCAACATTGCTCTGTGGGGCCCCAAAATCCGAACGACTGAGACTGCAAAACACATGCAAAGAGTGACCACTGAAAACTTTGGCTGGCCCTAACCCTCACATGGTACCCCACCCACAGCACCACCAACCATCGGCCTACGGCTTTGCCTTTGACCACAAACCTCGAATCTACCGGCCCTCGGCAGCCATTCTCCAATATTGCTCTGTGGGGCCCCAAAATCCGAACGACTGAGACTGCAAAACACATGCAAAGAGTGACCACTGAAAACTTTGGCTGGCCCTAACCCTCACATGGTACCCCACCCACAGCACCACCAACGATCGGCCTACGGCTTTGCCTTTGACCACAAACCTCGAATCTACCGGCCCTCGGCAGCCATTCTCCAATATTGCTCCGTGGGGCCCCAAAATCCGAACGACTGAGACTGCAAAACACATGCAAAGAGTGACCACCGAAAACTTTGGCTGGCCCTAACCCTCACATGGTACCCCACCCACAGCACCACCAACCATCGGCCTACGGCTTTGCCTTTGACCACAAACCTCGAATCTACCGGCCCTCGGCAGCCATTCTCCAATATTGCTCTGTGGGGCCCCAAAATCCGAACGACTGAGACTGCAAAACACATGCAAAGAGTGACCACTGAAAACTTTGGCTGGCCCTAACCCTCACATGGTACCCCACCCACAGCACCACCAACCATCGGCCTACGGCTTTGCCTTTGACCACAAACCTCGAATCTACCGGCCCTCGGCAGCCATTCTCCAATATTGCTCTGTGGGGCCCCAAAATCCGAACGACTGAGACTGCAAAACACATGCAAAGAGTGACCACTGAAAACTTTGGCTGGCCCTAACCCTCACATGGTACCCCACCCACAGCACCACCAACGATCGGCCTATGGCTTTGCCTTTGACCACAAACCTCGAATCTACCGGCCCTCGGCAGCCATTCTCCAATATTGCTCAAAGGGCCCCAAAATCCGAACGACTGAGACTGCAAAACACATGCAAAGAGTGACCACCGAAAACTTTGGCTGGCCTTAACCCTCACATGGTACCCCACCCACAGCACCACCAACGATCGGCCTACGGCTTTGCCTTTGACCACAAACCTCGAATCTACCGGCCCTCGGCAGCCATTCTCCAATATTGCTCTGTGGGGCCCCAAAATCCGAACGACTGAGACTGCAAAACACATGCAGAGAGTGACCACTGAAAACTTTGGCTGGCCCTAACCCTCACATGGTACCCCACCCACAGCACCACCAACCATCGGCCTACGGCTTTGCCTTTGACCACAAACCTCGAATCTACCGGCCCTCGGCAGCCATTCTCCAATATTGCTCTGTGGGGCCCCAAAATCCAAACGACTGAGACTGCAAAACACATGCAAAGAGTGACCACTGAAAACTTTGGCTGGCCCTAACCCTCACATGGTACCCCACCCACAGCACCACCAACGATCGGCCTACGGCTTTGCGTTTGACCACAAACCTCGAATCTACCGGCCCTCGGCAGCCATTCTCCAATATTGCTCTGTGGGGCCCCAAAATCCGAACGACTGAGACTGCAAAACACATGCAAAGAGTGACCACTGAAAACTTTGGCTGGCCCTAACCCTCACATGGTACCCCACCCACAGCACCACCAACGATCGGCCTACGGCTTTGCCTTTGACCACAAACCTCGAATCTACCGGCCCTCGGCAGCCATTCTCCAATATTGCTCTGTGGGGCCCCAAAATCCGAACGACTGAGACTGCAAAACACATGCAAAGAGTGACCACTGAAAACTTTGGCTGGCCCTAACCCTCACATGGTACCCCACCCACAGCACCACCAACGATCGGTCTACGGCTTTGCCTTTGACCACAAACCTCGAATCTACTGGCCCTCGGCAGCCATTCTCCAATATTGCTCTGTGGGGCCCCAAAATCCGAACGACTGAGACTGCAAAACACATGCAAAGAGTGACCACTGAAAACTTTGGCTGGCCCTAACCCTCACATGGTACCCCACCCACAGCACCACCAACCATCGGCCTACGGCTTTGCCTTTGACCACAAACCTCGAATCTACCAGCCCTCGGCAGCCATTCTCCAATATTGCTCAAAGGGCCCCAAAATCCGAACGACTGAGACTGCAAAACACATGCAAAGAGTGACCACTGAAAACTTTGGCTGGCCCTAACCCTCACATGGTACCCCACCCACAGCACCACCAACGATCGGCCTATGGCTTTGCCTTTGACCACAAACCTCGAATCTACCGGCCCTCGGCAGCCATTCTCCAATATTGCTCTGTGGGGCCCCAAAATCCGAACGACTGAGACTGCAAAACACATGCAAAGAGTGACCACTGAAAACTTTGGCTGGCCCTAACCCTCACATGGTACCCCACCCACAGCACCACCAACGATCGGCCTATGGCTTTGCCTTTGACCACAAACCTCGAATCTACCGGCCCTCGGCAGCCATTCTCCAATATTGCTCCGTGGGGCCCCAAAATCCGAACGACTGAGACTGCAAAACACATGCAAAGAGTGACCACCGAAAACTTTGGCTGGCCTTAACCCTCACATGGTACCCCACCCACAGCACCACCAACCATCGGCCTACGGCTTTGCCTTTGACCACAAACCTCGAATCTACCGGCCCTCGGCAGCCATTCTCCAATATTGCTCTGTGGGGCCCCAAAATCCGAACGACTGAGACTGCAAAACACATGCAAAGAGTGACCACTGAAAACTTTGGCTGGCCCTAACCCTCACATGGTACCCCACCCACAGCACCACCAACCATCGGCCTACGGCTTTGCCTTTGACCACAAACCTCGAATCTACCGGCCCTCGGCAGCCATTCTCCAATATTGCTCTGTGGGGCCCCAAAATCCGAACGACTGAGACTGCAAAACACATGCAAAGAGTGACCACTGAAAACTTTGGCTGGCCCTAACCCTCACATGGTACCCCACCCACAGCACCACCAACGATCGGCCTACGGCTTTGCCTTTGACCACAAACCTCGAATCTACCGGCCCTCGGCAGCCATTCTCCAATATTGCTCTGTGGGGCCCCAAAATCCGAACGACTGAGACTGCAAAACACATGCAAAGAGTGACCACTGAAAACTTTGGCTGGCCCTAACCCTCACATGGTACCCCACCCACAGCACCACCAACGATCGGCCTACGGCTTTGCCTTTGACCACAAACCTCGAATCTACCAGCCCTCGGCAGCCATTCTCCAATATTTCTCAAAGGGCCCCAAAATCCGAATGACTGAGACTGCAAAACACATGCAAAGAGTGACCACTGAAAACTTTGGCTGGCCCTAACCCTCACATGGTACCCCACCCACAGCACCACCAACCATCGGCCTACGGCTTTGCCTTTGACCACAAACCTCGAATCTACCGGCCCTCGGCAGCCATTCTCCAATATTGCTCTGTGGGGCCCCAAAATCCGAACGACTGAGACTGCAAAACACATGCAAAGAGTGACCACTGAAAACTTTGGCTGGCCCTAACCCTCACATGGTACCCCACCCACAGCACCACCAACGATCGGCCTACGGCTTTGCCTTTGACCACAAACCTCGAATCTACCGGCCCTCGGCAGCCATTCTCCAATATTGCTCCGTGGGGCCCCAAAATCCGAACGACTGAGACTGCAAAACACATGCAAAGAGTGACCACCGAAAACTTTGGCTGGCCCTAACCCTCACATGGTACCCCACCCACAGCACCACCAACGATCGGCCTACGGCTTTGCCTTTGACCACAAACCTCGAATCTACCGGCCCTCGGCAGCCATTCTCCAACATTGCTCTGTGGGGCCCCAAAATCCGAACGACTGAGACTGCAAAACACATGCAAAGAGTGACCACTGAAAACTTTGGCTGGCCCTAACCCTCACATGGTACCCCACCCACAGCACCACCAACGATCGGCCTACGGCTTTGCCTTTGACCACAAACCTCGAATCTACCGGCCCTCGGCAGCCATTCTCCAATATTGCTCTGTGGGGCCCCAAAATCCGAACGACTGAGACTGCAAAACACATGCAAAGAGTGACCACTGAAAACTTTGGCTGGCCCTAACCCTCACATGGTACCCCACCCACAGCACCACCAACGATCGGCCTATGGCTTTGCCTTTGACCACAAACCTCGAATCTACCGGCCCTCGGCAGCCATTCTCCAATATTGCTCAAAGGGCCCCAAAATCCGAACGACTGAGACTGCAAAACACATGCAAAGAGTGACAACCGAAAACTTTGGCTGGCCTTAACCCTCACATGGTACCCCACCCACAGCACCACCAACGATCGGCCTACGGCTTTGCCTTTGACCACAAACCTCGAATCTACCGGCCCTCGGCAGCCATTCTCCAATATTGCTCTGTGGGGCCCCAAAATCCGAACGACTGAGACTGCAAAACACATGCAGAGAGTGACCACTGAAAACTTTGGCTGGCCCTAACCCTCACATGGTACCCCACCCACAGCACCACCAACCCTCGGCCTACGGCTTTGCCTTTGACCACAAACCTCGAATCTACCGGCCCTCGGCAGCCATTCTCCAATATTGCTCACAGGGCCCCAAAATCCAAACGACTGAGACTGCAAAACACATGCAAAGAGTGACCACTGAAAACTTTGGCTGGCCCTAACCCTCACATGGTACCCCACCCACAGCACCACCAACCATCGGCCTACGGCTTTGCCTTTGACCACAAACCTCGAATCTACCGGCCCTCGGCAGCCATTCTCCAATATTGCTCTGTGGGGCCCCAAAATCCGAACGACTGAGACTGCAAAACACATGCAAAGAGTGACCACTGAAAACTTTGGCTGGCCCTAACCCTCACATGGTACCCCACCCACAGCACCACCAACGATCGGCCTACGGCTTTGCCTTTGACCACAAACCTCGAATCTACCGGCCCTCGGCAGCCATTCTCCAATATTGCTCTGTGGGGCCCCAAAATCCGAACGACTGAGACTGCAAAACACATGCAAAGAGTGACCACTGAAAACTTGGGCTGGCCCTAACCCTCACATGGTACCCCACCCACAGCACCACCAACGATCGGCCTACGGCTTTGCCTTTGACCACAAACCTCGAATCTACCAGCCCTCGGCAGCCATTCTCCAATATTGCTCTGTGGGGCCCCAAAATCCGAACGACTGAGACTGCAAAACACATGCAAAGAGTGACCACTGAAAACTTTGGCTGGCCCTAACCCTCACATGGTACCCCACCCACAGCACCACCAACGATCGGCCTACGGCTTTGCGTTTGACCACAAACCTCGAATCTACCGGCCCTCGGCAGCCATTCTCCAACATTGCTCTGTGGGGCCCCAAAATCCGAACGACTGAGACTGCAAAACACATGCAAAGAGTGACCACTGAAAACTTTGGCTGGCCCTAACCCTCACATGGTACCCCACCCACAGCACCACCAACGATCGGTCTACGGCTTTGCCTTTGACCACAAACCTCGAATCTACCGGCCCTCGGCAGCCATTCTCCAATATTGCTCTGTGGGGCCCCAAAATCCGAACGACTGAGACTGCAAAACACATGCAAAGAGTGACCACTGAAAACTTTGGCTGGCCCTAACCCTCACATGGTACCCCACCCACAGCACCACCAACGATCGGCCTATGGCTTTGCCTTTGACCACAAACCTCGAATCTACCGGCCCTCGGCAGCCATTCTCCAATATTGCTCAAAGGGCCCCAAAATCCGAACGACTGAGACTGCAAAACACATGCAAAGAGTGACCACTGAAAACTTTGGCTGGCCTTAATCCTCACATGGTACCCCACCCACAGCACCACCAACGATCGGCCTACGGCTTTGCCTTTGACCACAAACCTCGAATCTACCGGCCCTCGGCAGACATTCTCCAATATTGCTCTGTGGGGCCCCAAAATCCGAACGACTGAGACTGCAAAACACATGCAGAGAGTGACCACTGAAAACTTTGGCTGGCCCTAACCCTCACATGGTACTCCACCCACAGCACCACCAACCCTCGGCCTACGGCTTTGCCTTTGACCACAAACCTCGAATCTACCAGCCCTCAGCAGCCATTCTCCAATATTGCTCACAGGGCCCCAAAATCCGAACGACTGAGACTGCAAAACACATGCAGAGAGTGACCACTGAAAACTTTGGCTGGCCCTAACCCTCACATGGTACCCCACCCACAGCACCACCAACGATCGGCCTACGGCTTTGCGTTTGACCACAAACCTCGAATCTACCAGCCCTCGGCAGCCATTCTCCAATATTGCTCAAAGGGCCCCAAAATCCGAACGACTGAGACTGCAAAACACATGCAAAGAGTGACCACTGAAAACTTTGGCTGGCCCTAACCCTCACATGGTACCCCACCCACAGCACCACCAACGATCGGCCTACGGCTTTGCCTTTGACCACAAACCTCGAATCTACCGGCCCTCGGCAGCCATTCTCCAATATTGCTCTGTGGGGCCCCAAAATCCGAACGACTGAGACTGCAAAACACATGCAAAGAGTGACCACTGAAAACTTGGGCTGGCCCTAACCCTCACATGGTACCCCACCCACAGCACCACCAACCATCGGCCTACGGCTTTGCCTTTGACCACAAACCTCGAATCTACCGGCCCTCGGCAGCCATTCTCCAATATTGCTCTGTGGGGCCCCAAAATCCGAACGACTGAGACTGCAAAACACATGCAAAGAGTGACCACTGAAAACTTTGGCTGGCCCTAACCCTCACATGGTACCCCACCCACAGCACCACCAACGATCGGCCTATGGCTTTGCCTTTGACCACAAACCTCGAATCTACCGGCCCTCGGCAGCCATTCTCCAATATTGCTCAAAGGGCCCCAAAATCCGAACGACTGAGACTGCAAAACACATGCAAAGAGTGACCACCGAAAACTTTGGCTGGCCTTAACCCTCACATGGTACCCCACCCACAGCACCACCAACGATCGGCCTACGGCTTTGCCTTTGACCACAAACCTCGAATCTACCGGCCCTCGGCAGCCATTCTCCAATATTGCTCTGTGGGGCCCCAAAATCCGAACGACTGAGACTGCAAAACACATGCAGAGAGTGACCACTGAAAACTTTGGCTGGCCCTAACCCTCACATGGTACCCCACCCACAGCACCACCAACCCTCGGCCTACGGCTTTGCCTTTGACCACAAACCTCGAATCTACCGGCCCTCGGCAGCCATTCTCCAATATTGCTCTGTGGGGCCCCAAAATCCAAACGACTGAGACTGCAAAACACATGCAAAGAGTGACCACTGAAAACTTTGGCTGGCCCTAACCCTCACATGGTACCCCACCCACAGCACCACCAACGATCGGCCTACGGCTTTGCGTTTGACCACAAACCTCGAATCTACCGGCCCTCGGCAGCCATTCTCCAATATTGCTCTGTGGGGCCCCAAAATCCGAACGACTGAGACTGCAAAACACATGCAAAGAGTGACCACTGAAAACTTTGGCTGGCCCTAACCCTCACATGGTACCCCACCCACAGCACCACCAACGATCGGCCTACGGCTTTGCCTTTGACCACAAACCTCGAATCTACCGGCCCTCGGCAGCCATTCTCCAATATTGCTCTGTGGGGCCCCAAAATCCGAACGACTGAGACTGCAAAACACATGCAAAGAGTGACCACTGAAAACTTTGGCTGGCCCTAACCCTCACATGGTACCCCACCCACAGCACCACCAACGATCGGTCTACGGCTTTGCCTTTGACCACAAACCTCGAATCTACTGGCCCTCGGCAGCCATTCTCCAATATTGCTCTGTGGGGCCCCAAAATCCGAACGACTGAGACTGCAAAACACATGCAAAGAGTGACCACTGAAAACTTTGGCTGGCCCTAACCCTCACATGGTACCCCACCCACAGCACCACCAACCATCGGCCTACGGCTTTGCCTTTGACCACAAACCTCGAATCTACCAGCCCTCGGCAGCCATTCTCCAATATTGCTCAAAGGGCCCCAAAATCCGAACGACTGAGACTGCAAAACACATGCAAAGAGTGACCACTGAAAACTTTGGCTGGCCCTAACCCTCACATGGTACCCCACCCACAGCACCACCAACGATCGGCCTATGGCTTTGCCTTTGACCACAAACCTCGAATCTACCGGCCCTCGGCAGCCATTCTCCAATATTGCTCTGTGGGGCCCCAAAATCCGAACGACTGAGACTGCAAAACATATGCAAAGAGTGACCACTGAAAACTTTGGCTGGCCCTAACCCTCACATGGTACCCCACCCACAGCACCACCAACGATCGGCCTATGGCTTTGCCTTTGACCACAAACCTCGAATCTACCGGCCCTCGGCAGCCATTCTCCAATATTGCTCCGTGGGGCCCCAAAATCCGAACGACTGAGACTGCAAAACACATGCAAAGAGTGACCACCGAAAACTTTGGCTGGCCTTAACCCTCACATGGTACCCCACCCACAGCACCACCAACCATCGGCCTACGGCTTTGCCTTTGACCACAAACCTCGAATCTACCGGCCCTCGGCAGCCATTCTCCAACATTGCTCTGTGGGGCCCCAAAATCCGAACGACTGAGACTGCAAAACACATGCAAAGAGTGACCACTGAAAACTTTGGCTGGCCCTAACCCTCACATGGTACCCCACCCACAGCACCACCAACCATCGGCCTACGGCTTTGCCTTTGACCACAAACCTCGAATCTACCGGCCCTCGGCAGCCATTCTCCAATATTGCTCTGTGGGGCCCCAAAATCCGAACGACTGAGACTGCAAAACACATGCAAAGAGTGACCACTGAAAACTTTGGCTGGCCCTAACCCTCACATGGTACCCCACCCACAGCACCACCAACGATCGGCCTACGGCTTTGCCTTTGACCACAAACCTCGAATCTACCGGCCCTCGGCAGCCATTCTCCAATATTGCTCTGTGGGGCCCCAAAATCCGAACGACTGAGACTGCAAAACACATGCAAAGAGTGACCACTGAAAACTTTGGCTGGCCCTAACCCTCACATGGTACCCCACCCACAGCACCACCAACGATCGGCCTACGGCTTTGCCTTTGACCACAAACCTCGAATCTACCAGCCCTCGGCAGCCATTCTCCAATATTTCTCAAAGGGCCCCAAAATCCGAATGACTGAGACTGCAAAACACATGCAAAGAGTGACCACTGAAAACTTTGGCTGGCCCTAACCCTCACATGGTACCCCACCCACAGCACCACCAACCATCGGCCTACGGCTTTGCCTTTGACCACAAACCTCGAATCTACCGGCCCTCGGCAGCCATTCTCCAATATTGCTCTGTGGGGCCCCAAAATCCGAACGACTGAGACTGCAAAACACATGCAAAGAGTGACCACTGAAAACTTTGGCTGGCCCTAACCCTCACATGGTACCCCACCCACAGCACCACCAACGATCGGCCTACGGCTTTGCCTTTGACCACAAACCTCGAATCTACCGGCCCTCGGCAGCCATTCTCCAATATTGCTCCGTGGGGCCCCAAAATCCGAACGACTGAGACTGCAAAACACATGCAAAGAGTGACCACCGAAAACTTTGGCTGGCCCTAACCCTCACATGGTACCCCACCCACAGCACCACCAACGATCGGCCTACGGCTTTGCCTTTGACCACAAACCTCGAATCTACCGGCCCTCGGCAGCCATTCTCCAACATTGCTCTGTGGGGCCCCAAAATCCGAACGACTGAGACTGCAAAACACATGCAAAGAGTGACCACTGAAAACTTTGGCTGGCCCTAACCCTCACATGGTACCCCACCCACAGCACCACCAACGATCGGCCTACGGCTTTGCCTTTGACCACAAACCTCGAATCTACCGGCCCTCGGCAGCCATTCTCCAATATTGCTCTGTGGGGCCCCAAAATCCGAACGACTGAGACTGCAAAACACATGCAAAGAGTGACCACTGAAAACTTTGGCTGGCCCTAACCCTCACATGGTACCCCACCCACAGCACCACCAACGATCGGCCTATGGCTTTGCCTTTGACCACAAACCTCGAATCTACCGGCCCTCGGCAGCCATTCTCCAATATTGCTCAAAGGGCCCCAAAATCCGAACGACTGAGACTGCAAAACACATGCAAAGAGTGACAACCGAAAACTTTGGCTGGCCTTAACCCTCACATGGTACCCCACCCACAGCACCACCAACGATCGGCCCACGGCTTTGCCTTTGACCACAAACCTCGAATCTACCGGCCCTCGGCAGCCATTCTCCAATATTGCTCTGTGGGGCCCCAAAATCCGAACGACTGAGACTGCAAAACACATGCAGAGAGTGACCACTGAAAACTTTGGCTGGCCCTAACCCTCACATGGTACCCCACCCACAGCACCACCAACCCTCGGCCTACGGCTTTGCCTTTGACCACAAACCTCGAATCTACCGGCCCTCGGCAGCCATTCTCCAATATTGCTCACAGGGCCCCAAAATCCAAACGACTGAGACTGCAAAACACATGCAAAGAGTGACCACTGAAAACTTTGGCTGGCCCTAACCCTCACATGGTACCCCACCCACAGCACCACCAACCATCGGCCTACGGCTTTGCCTTTGACCACAAACCTCGAATCTACCGGCCCTCGGCAGCCATTCTCCAATATTGCTCAAAGGGCCCCAAAATCCGAACGACTGAGACTGCAAAACACATGCAAAGAGTGACCACTGAAAACTTTGGCTGGCCCTAACCCTCACATGGTACCCCACCCACAGCACCACCAACGATCGGCCTACGGCTTTGCCTTTGACCACAAACCTCGAATCTACCGGCCCTCGGCAGCCATTCTCCAATATTGCTCTGTGGGGCCCCAAAATCCGAACGACTGAGACTGCAAAACACATGCAAAGAGTGACCACTGAAAACTTTGGCTGGCCCTAACCCTCACATGGTACCCCACCCACAGCACCACCAACGATCGGCCTACGGCTTTGCCTTTGACCACAAACCTCGAATCTACCAGCCCTCGGCAGCCATTCTCCAATATTGCTCTGTGGGGCCCCAAAATCCGAACGACTGAGACTGCAAAACACATGCAAAGAGTGACCACTGAAAACTTTGGCTGGCCCTAACCCTCACATGGTACCCCACCCACAGCACCACCAACGATCGGCCTACGGCTTTGCGTTTGACCACAAACCTCGAATCTACCGGCCCTCGGCAGCCATTCTCCAACATTGCTCTGTGGGGCCCCAAAATCCGAACGACTGAGACTGCAAAACACATGCAAAGAGTGACCACTGAAAACTTTGGCTGGCCCTAACCCTCACATGGTACCCCACCCACAGCACCACCAACCATCGGTCTACGGCTTTGCCTTTGACCACAAACCTCGAATCTACCGGCCCTCGGCAGCCATTCTCCAATATTGCTCTGTGGGGCCCCAAAATCCGAACGACTGAGACTGCAAAACACATGCAAAGAGTGACCACTGAAAACTTTGGCTGGCCCTAACCCTCACATGGTACCCCACCCACAGCACCACCAACGATCGGCCTATGGCTTTGCCTTTGACCACAAACCTCGAATCTACCGGCCCTCGGCAGCCATTCTCCAATATTGCTCAAAGGGCCCCAAAATCCGAACGACTGAGACTGCAAAACACATGCAAAGAGTGACCACTGAAAACTTTGGCTGGCCTTAATCCTCACATGGTACCCCACCCACAGCACCACCAACGATCGGCCTACGGCTTTGCCTTTGACCACAAACCTCGAATCTACCGGCCCTCGGCAGACATTCTCCAATATTGCTCTGTGGGGCCCCAAAATCCGAACGACTGAGACTGCAAAACACATGCAGAGAGTGACCACTGAAAACTTTGGCTGGCCCTAACCCTCACATGGTACTCCACCCACAGCACCACCAACCCTCGGCCTACGGCTTTGCCTTTGACCACAAACCTCGAATCTACCAGCCCTCAGCAGCCATTCTCCAATATTGCTCACAGGGCCCCAAAATCCGAACGACTGAGACTGCAAAACACATGCAGAGAGTGACCACTGAAAACTTTGGCTGGCCCTAACCCTCACATGGTACCCCACCCACAGCACCACCAACGATCGGCCTACGGCTTTGCGTTTGACCACAAACCTCGAATCTACCAGCCCTCGGCAGCCATTCTCCAATATTGCTCAAAGGGCCCCAAAATCCGAACGACTGAGACTGCAAAACACATGCAAAGAGTGACCACTGAAAACTTTGGCTGGCCCTAACCCTCACATGGTACCCCACCCACAGCACCACCAACGATCGGCCTACGGCTTTGCCTTTGACCACAAACCTCGAATCTACCGGCCCTCGGCAGCCATTCTCCAATATTGCTCTGTGGGGCCCCAAAATCCGAACGACTGAGACTGCAAAACACATGCAAAGAGTGACCACTGAAAACTTGGGCTGGCCCTAACCCTCACATGGTACCCCACCCACAGCACCACCAACGATCGGCCTACGGCTTTGCCTTTGACCACAAACCTTGAATCTACCGGCCCTCGGCAGCCATTCTCCAATATTGCTCTGTGGGGCCCCAAAATCCGAACGACTGAGACTGCAAAACACATGCAAAGAGTGACCACTGAAAACTTTGGCTGGCCCTAACCCTCACATGGTACCCCACCCACAGCACCACCAACGATCGGCCTACGGCTTTGCCTTTGACCACAAACCTCGAATCTACCAGCCCTCGGCAGCCATTCTCCAATATTGCTCAAAGGGCCCCAAAATCCGAACGACTGAGACTGCAAAACACATGCAAAGAGTGACCACTGAAAACTTTGGCTGGCCCTAACCCTCACATGGTACCCCACCCACAGCACCACCAACCATCGGCCTAGGGCTTTGCGTTTGACCACAAACCTCGAATCTACCGGCCCTCGGCAGCCATTCTCCAATATTGCTCTGTGGGGCCCCAAAATCCGAACGACTGAGACTGCAAAACACATGCAAAGAGTGACCACTGAAAACTTTGGCTGGCCCTAACCCTCACATGGTACCACACCCACAGCACCACCAACGATCGGCCTACGGCTTTGCCTTTGACCACAAACCTCGAATCTACCAGCCCTCGGCAGCCATTCTCCAATATTGCTCTGTGGGGCCCCAAAATCCGAACGACTGAGACTGCAAAACACATGCAAAGAGTGACCACTGAAAACTTTGGCTGGCCCTAACCCTCACATGGTACCCCACCCACAGCACCACCAACCATCGGCCTACGGCTTTGCGTTTGACCACAAACCTCGAATCTACCGGCCCTCGGCAGCCATTCTCCAATATTGCTCTGTGGGGCCCCAAAATCCGAACGACTGAGACTGCAAAACACATGCAAAGAGTGACCACTGAAAACTTTGGCTGGCCCTAACCCTCACATGGTACCCCACCCACAGCACCACCAACGATCGGCCTACGGCTTTGCCTTTGACCACAAACCTCGAATCTACCAGCCCTCGGCAGCCATTCTCCAATATTGCTCTGTGGGGCCCCAAAATCCGAACGACTGAGACTGCAAAACACATGCAAAGAGTGACCACTGAAAACTTTGGCTGGCCCTAACCCTCACATGGTACCCCACCCACAGCACCACCAACGATCGGCCTACGGCTTTGCCTTTGACCACAAACCTCGAATCTACCGGCCCTCGGCAGCCATTCTCCAATATTGCTCAAAGGGCCCCAAAATCCGAACGACTGAGACTGCAAAACACATGCAAAGAGTGACCACCGAAAACTTTGGCTGGCCTTAACCCTCACATGGTTCCCCACCCACAGCACCACCAACGATCGGCCTACGGCTTTGCCTTTGACCACAAACCTCGAATCTACCAGCCCTCGGCAGCCATTCTCCAATATTGCTCTGTGGGGCCCCAAAATCCGAACGACTGAGACTGCAAAACACATGCAAAGAGTGACCACTGAAAACTTTGGCTGGCCCTAACCCTCACATGGTACCCCACCCACAGCACCACCAACGATCGGCCTACGGCTTTGCCTTTGACCACAAACCTCGAATCTACCGGCCCTCGGCAGCCATTCTCCAATATTGCTCAAAGGGCCCCAAAATCCGAACGACTGAGACTGCAAAACACATGCAAAGAGTGACCACCGAAAACTTTGGCTGGCCTTAACCCTCACATGGTACCCCACCCACAGCACCACCAACGATCGGCCTACGGCTTTGCCTTTGACCACAAACCTCGAATCTACCGGCCCTCGGCAGCCATTCTCCAATATTGCTCTGTGGGGCCCCAAAATCCGAACGACTGAGACTGCAAAACACATGCAGAGAGTGACCACTGAAAACTTTGGCTGGCCCTAACCCTCACATGGTACCCCACCCACAGCACCACCAACCCTTGGCCTACGGCTTTGCCTTTGACCACAAACCTCGAATCTACCGGCCCTCGGCAGCCATTCTCCAATATTGCTCTGTGGGGCCCCAAAATCCGAACGACTGAGACTGCAAAACACATGCAAAGAGTGACCACTGAAAACTTTGGCTGGCCCTAACCCTCACATGGTACCCCACCCACAGCACCACCAACCATCGGCCTACGGCTTTGCCTTTGACCACAAACCTCGAATCTACCGGCCCTCGGCAGCCATTCTCCAACATTGCTCTGTGGGGCCCCAAAATCCGAACGACTGAGACTGCAAAACACATGCAAAGAGTGACCACTGAAAACTTTGGCTGGCCCTAACCCTCACATGGTACCCCACCCACAGCACCACCAACGATCGGCCTACGGCTTTGCCTTTGACCACAAACCTCGAATCTACCGGCCCTCGGCAGCCATTCTCCAATATTGCTCTGTGGGGCCCCAAAATCCGAACGACTGAGACTGCAAAACACATGCAAAGAGTGACCACTGAAAACTTGGGCTGGCCCTAACCCTCACATGGTACCCCACCCACAGCACCACCAACCATCGGCCTACGGCTTTGCCTTTGACCACAAACCTCGAATCTACCGGCCCTCGGCAGCCATTCTCCAATATTGCTCTGTGGGGCCCCAAAATCCGAACGACTGAGACTGCAAAACACATGCAAAGAGTGACCACTGAAAACTTGGGCTGGCCCTAACCCTCACATGGTACCCCACCCACAGCACCACCAACGATCGGCCTACGGCTTTGCCTTTGACCACAAACCTCGAATCTACCAGCCCTCGGCAGCCATTCTCCAATATTTCTCAAAGGGCCCCAAAATCCGAACGACTGAGACTGCAAAACACATGCAAAGAGTGACCACTGAAAACTTTGGCTGGCCCTAACCCTCACATGGTACCCCACCCACAGCACCACCAACCATCGGCCTACGGCTTTGCCTTTGACCACAAACCTCGAATCTACCGGCCCTCGGCAGCCATTCTCCAATATTGCTCTGTGGGGCCCCAAAATCCGAACGACTGAGACTGCAAAACACATGCAGAGAGTGACCACCGAAAACTTTGGCTGGCCTTAACCCTCACATGGTACCCCACCCACAGCACCACCAACCCTCGGCCTACGGCTTTGCCTTTGACCACAAACCTCGAATCTACCAGCCCTCGGCAGCCATTCTCCAATATTGCTCACAGGGCCCCAAAATCCGAACGACTGAGACTGCAAAACACATGCAAAGAGTGACCACTGAAAACTTTGGCTGGCCCTAACCCTCACATGGTACCCCACCCACAGCACCACCAACCATCGGCCTATGGCTTTGCCTTTGACCACAAACCTCGAATCTACCGGCCCTCGGCAGCCATTCTCCAATATTGCTCTGTGGGGCCCCAAAATCCGAACGACTGAGACTGCAAAACACATGCAAAGAGTGACCACTGAAAACTTTGGCTGGCCCTAACCCTCACATGGTACCCCACCCACAGCACCACCAACGATCGGCCTACGGCTTTGCCTTTGACCACAAACCTCGAATCTACCAGCCCTCGGCAGCCATTCTCCAATATTGCTCTGTGGGGCCCCAAAATCCGAACGACTGAGACTGCAAAACACATGCAAAGAGTGACCACTGAAAACTTTGGCTGGCCCTAACCCTCACATGGTACCCCACCCACAGCACCACCAACGATCGGCCTACGGCTTTGCCTTTGACCACAAACCTCGAATCTACCGGCCCTCGGCAGCCATTCTCCAATATTGCTCTGTGGGGCCCCAAAATCCGAACGACTGAGACTGCAAAACACATGCAAAGAGTGACCACTGAAAACTTTGGCTGGCCCTAACCCTCACATGGTACCCCACCCACAGCACCACCAACGATCGGTCTACGGCTTTGCCTTTGACCACAAACCTCGAATCTACTGGCCCTCGGCAGCCATTCTCCAATATTGCTCTGTGGGGCCCCAAAATCCGAACGACTGAGACTGCAAAACACATGCAAAGAGTGACCACTGAAAACTTTGGCTGGCCCTAACCCTCACATGGTACCCCACCCACAGCACCACCAACGATCGGCCTACGGCTTTGCCTTTGACCACAAACCTCGAATCTACCAGCCCTCGGCAGCCATTCTCCAATATTGCTCTGTGGGGCCCCAAAATCCGAACGACTGAGACTGCAAAACACATGCAAAGAGTGACCACTGAAAACTTTGGCTGGCCCTAACCCTCACATGGTACCCCACCCACAGCACCACCAACGATCGGCCTACGGCTTTGCCTTTGACCACAAACCTCGAATCTACCGGCCCTCGGCAGCCATTCTCCAATATTGCTCTGTGGGGCCCCAAAATCCGAACGACTGAGACTGCAAAACACATGCAAAGAGTGACCACTGAAAACTTTGGCTGGCCCTAACCCTCACATGGTACCCCACCCACAGCACCACCAACGATCGGCCTATGGCTTTGCCTTTGACCACAAACCTCGAATCTACCGGCCCTCGGCAGCCATTCTCCAATATTGCTCAAAGGGCCCCAAAATCCGAACGACTGAGACTGCAAAACACATGCAAAGAGTGACCACTGAAAACTTTGGCTGGCCCTAACCCTCACATGGTACCCCACCCACAGCACCACCAACGATCGGCCTACGGCTTTGCCTTTGACCACAAACCTCGAATCTACCGGCCCTCGGCAGCCATTCTCCAATATTGCTCAAAGGGCCCAAAAATCCGAACGACTGAGACTGCAAAACACATGCAAAGAATGACAACTTAAAACTTGGGCTGGCCCTAACCCTCACATGGTACCCCACCCACAGCACCACCAACGATCGGCCTACGGCTTTGCCTTTGACCACAAACCTCGAATCTACCGGCCCTCGGCAGCCATTCTCCAATATTGCTCTGTGGGGCCCCAAAATCCGAACGACTGAGACTGCTAAACACATGCAAAGAGTGACCACCGAAAACTTTGGCTGGCCCTAACCCTCACATGGTACCCCACCCACAGCACCACCAACGATCGGCCTACGGCTTTGCCTTTGACCACAAACCTCGAATCTACCAGCCCTCGGCAGCCATTCTCCAATATTTCTCAAAGGGCCCCAAAATCCGAACGACTGAGACTGCAAAACACATGCAAAGAGTGACCACTGAAAACTTTGGCTGGCCCTAACCCTCACATGGTACCCCACCCACAGCACCACCAACCATCGGCCTACGGCTTTGCCTTTGACCACAAACCTCGAATCTACCGGCCCTCGGCAGCCATTCTCCAATATTGCTCTGTGGGGCCCCAAAATCCGAACGACTGAGACTGCAAAACACATGCAAAGAGTGACCACTGAAAACTTTGGCTGGCCCTAAACCTCACATGGTACCCCACCCACAGCACCACCAACGATCGGCCTACGGCTTTGCCTTTGACCACAAACCTCGAATCTACCGGCCCTCGGCAGCCATTCTCCAATATTGCTCAAAGGGCCCCAAAATCCGAACGACTGAGACTGCAAAACACATGCAAAGAGTGACCACCGAAAACTTTGGCTGGCCTTAACCCTCACATGGTACCCCACCCACAGCACCACCAACCATCGGCCTACGGCTTTGCCTTTGACCACAAACCTCGAATCTACCGGCCCTCGGCAGCCATTCTCCAATATTGCTCTGTGGGGCCCCAAAATCCGAACGACTGAGACTGCAAAACACATGCAGAGAGTGACCACTGAAAACTTTGGCTGGCCTTAACCCTCACATGGTACCCCACCCACAGCACCACCAACCATCGGCCTACGGCTTTGCCTTTGACCACAAACCTCGAATCTACCGGCCCTCGGCAGCCATTCTCCAATATTGCTCTGTGGGGCCCCAAAATCCGAACGACTGAGACTGCAAAACACATGCAGAGAGTGACCACTGAAAACTTTGGCTGGCCCTAACCCTCACATGGTACCCCACCCACAGCACCACCAACCCTCGGCCTACGGCTTTGCCTTTGACCACAAACCTCGAATCTACCAGCCCTCGGCAGCCATTCTCCAATATGGCTCACAGGGCCCCAAAATCCGAACGACTGAGACTGCAAAACACATGCAAAGAGTGACCACTGAAAACTTTGGCTGGCCCTAACCCTCACATGGTACCCCACCCACAGCACCACCAACCATCGGCCTACGGCTTTGCCTTTGACCACAAACCTCGAATCTACCGGCCCTCGGCAGCCATTCTCCAATATTGCTCTGTGGGGCCCCAAAATCCGAACGACTGAGACTGCAAAACACATGCAAAGAGTGACCACTGAAAACTTTGGCTGGCCCTAACCCTCACATGGTACCCCACCCACAGCACCACCAACGATCGGCCTACGGCTTTGCCTTTGACCACAAACCTCGAATCTACCAGCCCTCGGCAGCCATTCTCCAATATTGCTCTGTGGGGCCCCAAAATCCGAACGACTGAGACTGCAAAACACATGCAAAGAGTGACCACTGAAAACTTTGGCTGGCCCTAACCCTCACATGGTACCCCACCCACAGCACCACCAACGATCGGCCTACGGCTTTGCCTTTGACCACAAACCTCGAATCTACCGGCCCTCGGCAGCCATTCTCCAATATTGCTCTGTGGGGCCCCAAAATCCGAACGACTGAGACTGCAAAACACATGCAAAGAGTGACCACTGAAAACTTTGGCTGGCCCTAACCCTCACATGGTACCCCACCCACAGCACCACCAACGATCGGTCTACGGCTTTGCCTTTGACCACAAACCTCGAATCTACTGGCCCTCGGCAGCCATTCTCCAATATTGCTCTGTGGGGCCCCAAAATCCGAACGACTGAGACTGCAAAACACATGCAAAGAGTGACCACTGAAAACTTTGGCTGGCCCTAACCCTCACATGGTACCCCACCCACAGCACCACCAACGATCGGCCTACGGCTTTGCCTTTGACCACAAACCTCGAATCTACCAGCCCTCGGCAGCCATTCTCCAATATTGCTCTGTGGGGCCCCAAAATCCGAACGACTGAGACTGCAAAACACATGCAAAGAGTGACCACTGAAAACTTTGGCTGGCCCTAACCCTCACATGGTACCCCACCCACAGCACCACCAACCATCGGCCTACGGC
Organism: Heliangelus exortis; assembly: GCF_036169615.1. NCBI lineage: Eukaryota > Metazoa > Chordata > Aves > Apodiformes > Trochilidae > Heliangelus > Heliangelus exortis. The sequence continues at coordinate 6,312,938 of NC_092446.1, forward strand.
TTTGCCTTTGACCACAAACCTCGAATCTACCGGCCCTCGGCAGCCATTCTCCAACATTGCTCTGTGGGGCCCCAAAATCCGAACGACTGAGACTGCAAAACACATGCAAAGAGTGACCACTGAAAACTTTGGCTGGCCCTAACCCTCACATGGTACCCCACCCACAGCACCACCAACCATCGGCCTACGGCTTTGCCTTTGACCACAAACCTCGAATCTACCGGCCCTCGGCAGCCATTCTCCAATATTGCTCTGTGGGGCCCCAAAATCCGAACGACTGAGACTGCAAAACACATGCAAAGAGTGACCACTGAAAACTTGGGCTGGCCCTAACCCTCACATGGTACCCCACCCACAGCACCACCAACGATCGGCCTACGGCTTTGCCTTTGACCACAAACCTCGAATCTACCGGCCCTCGGCAGCCATTCTCCAATATTGCTCTGTGGGGCCCCAAAATCCGAACGACTGAGACTGCAAAACACATGCAAAGAGTGACCACTGAAAACTTTGGCTGGCCCTAACCCTCACATGGTACCCCACCCACAGCACCACCAACGATCGGCCTACGGCTTTGCCTTTGACCACAAACCTCGAATCTACCAGCCCTCGGCAGCCATTCTCCAATATTTCTCAAAGGGCCCCAAAATCCGAACGACTGAGACTGCAAAACACATGCAAAGAGTGACCACTGAAAACTTTGGCTGGCCCTAACCCTCACATGGTACCCCACCCACAGCACCACCAACCATCGGCCTACGGCTTTGCCTTTGACCACAAACCTCGAATCTACCGGCCCTCGGCAGCCATTCTCCAATATTGCTCTGTGGGGCCCCAAAATCCGAACGACTGAGACTGCAAAACACATGCAAAGAGTGACCACTGAAAACTTTGGCTGGCCCTAACCCTCACATGGTACCCCACCCACAGCACCACCAACGATCGGCCTACGGCTTTGCCTTTGACCACAAACCTCGAATCTACCGGCCCTCGGCAGCCATTCTCCAATATTGCTCAAAGGGCCCCAAAATCCGAACGACTGAGACTGCAAAACACATGCAAAGAGTGACCACCGAAAACTTTGGCTGGCCTTAACCCTCACATGGTACCCCACCCACAGCACCACCAACGATCGGCCTACGGCTTTGCCTTTGACCACAAACCTCGAATCTACCGGCCCTCGGCAGCCATTCTCCAATATTGCTCTGTGGGGCCCCAAAATCCGAACGACTGAGACTGCAAAACACATGCAGAGAGTGACCACTGAAAACTTTGGCTGGCCCTAACCCTCACATGGTACCCCACCCACAGCACCACCAACCCTCGGCCTACGGCTTTGCCTTTGACCACAAACCTCGAATCTACCAGCCCTCGGCAGCCATTCTCCAATATGGCTCACAGGGCCCCAAAATCCGAACGACTGAGACTGCAAAACACATGCAAAGAGTGACCACTGAAAACTTTGGCTGGCCCTAACCCTCACATGGTACCCCACCCACAGCACCACCAACCATCGGCCTACGGCTTTGCCTTTGACCACAAACCTCGAATCTACCGGCCCTCGGCAGCCATTCTCCAATATTGCTCTGTGGGGCCCCAAAATCCGAACGACTGAGACTGCAAAACACATGCAAAGAGTGACCACTGAAAACTTTGGCTGGCCCTAACCCTCACATGGTACCCCACCCACAGCACCACCAACGATCGGCCTACGGCTTTGCCTTTGACCACAAACCTCGAATCTACCAGCCCTCGGCAGCCATTCTCCAATATTTCTCAAAGGGCCCCAAAATCCGAACGACTGAGACTGCAAAACACATGCAAAGAGTGACCACTGAAAACTTTGGCTGGCCCTAACCCTCACATGGTACCCCACCCACAGCACCACCAACCATCGGCCTACGGCTTTGCCTTTGACCACAAACCTCGAATCTACCGGCCCTCGGCAGCCATTCTCCAATATTGCTCTGTGGGGCCCCAAAATCCGAACGACTGAGACTGCAAAACACATGCAAAGAGTGACCACTGAAAACTTTGGCTGGCCCTAACCCTCACATGGTACCCCACCCACAGCACCACCAACCATCGGCCTACGGCTTTGCCTTTGACCACAAACCTCGAATCTACCGGCCCTCGGCAGCCATTCTCCAACATTGCTCTGTGGGGCCCCAAAATCCGAACGACTGAGACTGCAAAACACATGCAAAGAGTGACCACTGAAAACTTTGGCTGGCCCTAACCCTCACATGGTACCCCACCCACAGCACCACCAACGATCGGCCTACGGCTTTGCCTTTGACCACAAACCTCGAATCTACCGGCCCTCGGCAGCCATTCTCCAATATTGCTCTGTGGGGCCCCAAAATCCGAACGACTGAGACTGCAAAACACATGCAAAGAGTGACCACTGAAAACTTGGGCTGGCCCTAACCCTCACATGGTACCCCACCCACAGCACCACCAACGATCGGCCTACGGCTTTGCCTTTGACCACAAACCTCGAATCTACCGGCCCTCGGCAGCCATTCTCCAATATTGCTCAAAGGGCCCCAAAATCCGAACGACTGAGACTGCAAAACACATGCAAAGAGTGACCACCGAAAACTTTGGCTGGCCTTAACCCTCACATGGTACCCCACCCACAGCACCACCAACGATCGGCCTACGGCTTTGCCTTTGACCACAAACCTCGAATCTACCGGCCCTCGGCAGCCATTCTCCAATATTGCTCTGTGGGGCCCCAAAATCCGAACGACTGAGACTGCAAAACACATGCAGAGAGTGACCACTGAAAACTTTGGCTGGCCCTAACCCTCACATGGTACCCCACCCACAGCACCACCAACCCTTGGCCTACGGCTTTGCCTTTGACCACAAACCTCGAATCTACCGGCCCTCGGCAGCAATTCTCCAATATTGCTCTGTGGGGCCCCAAAATCCGAACGACTGAGACTGCAAAACACATGCAAAGAGTGACCACTGAAAACTTTGGCTGGCCCTAACCCTCACATGGTACCCCACCCACAGCACCACCAACGATCGGTCTACGGCTTTGCCTTTGACCACAAACCTCGAATCTACTGGCCCTCGGCAGCCATTCTCCAATATTGCTCTGTGGGGCCCCAAAATCCGAACGACTGAGACTGCAAAACACATGCAAAGAGTGACCACTGAAAACTTTGGCTGGCCCTAACCCTCACATGGTACCCCACCCACAGCACCACCAACGATCGGCCTACGGCTTTGCCTTTGACCACAAACCTCGAATCTACCGGCCCTCGGCAGCCATTCTCCAACATTGCTCTGTGGGGCCCCAAAATCCGAACGACTGAGACTGCAAAACACATGCAAAGAGTGACCACTGAAAACTTTGGCTGGCCCTAACCCTCACATGGTACCCCACCCACAGCACCACCAACGATCGGCCTACGGCTTTGCCTTTGACCACAAACCTCGAATCTACTGGCCCTCGGCAGCCATTCTCCAATATTGCTCTGTGGGGCCCCAAAATCCGAACGACTGAGACTGCAAAACACATGCAAAGAGTGACCACTGAAAACTTTGGCTGGCCCTAACCCTCACATGGTACCCCACCCACAGCACCACCAACGATCGGCCTACGGCTTTGCCTTTGACCACAAACCTCGAATCTACCGGCCCTCGGCAGCCATTCTCCAATATTGCTCAAAGGGCCCCAAAATCCGAACGACTGAGACTGCAAAACACATGCAAAGAGTGACCACCGAAAACTTTGGCTGGCCTTAACCCTCACATGGTACCCCACCCACAGCACCACCAACGATCGGCCTACGGCTTTGCCTTTGACCACAAACCTCGAATCTACTGGCCCTCGGCAGCCATTCTCCAATATTGCTCAGTGGGGCCCCAAAATCCGAACGACTGAGACTGCAAAACACATGCAAAGAGTGACCACTGAAAACTTTGGCTGGCCCTAACCCTCACATGGTACCCCACCCACAGCACCACCAACGATCGGCCTACGGCTTTGCCTTTGACCACAAACCTCGAATCTACCGGCCCTCGGCAGCCATTCTCCAATATTGCTCTGTGGGGCCCCAAAATCCGAACGACTGAGACTGCAAAACACATGCAAAGAGTGACCACTGAAAACTTTGGCTGGCCCTAACCCTCACATGGTACCCCACCCACAGCACCACCAACGATCGGCCTACGGCTTTGCCTTTGACCACAAACCTCGAATCTACTGGCCCTCGGCAGCCATTCTCCAATATTGCTCTGTGGGGCCCCAAAATCCGAACGACTGAGACTGCAAAACACATGCAAAGAGTGACCACTGAAAACTTTGGCTGGCCCTAACCCTCACATGGTACCCCACCCACAGCACCACCAACGATCGGCCTACGGCTTTGCCTTTGACCACAAACCTCGAATCTACCGGCCCTCGGCAGCCATTCTCCAATATTGCTCAAAGGGCCCCAAAATCCGAACGACTGAGACTGCAAAACACATGCAAAGAGTGACCACCGAAAACTTTGGCTGGCCTTAACCCTCACATGGTACCCCACCCACAGCACCACCAACGATCGGCCTACGGCTTTGCCTTTGACCACAAACCTCGAATCTACCGGCCCTCGGCAGCCATTCTCCAATATTGCTCTGTGGGGCCCCAAAATCCGAACGACTGAGACTGCAAAACACATGCAGAGAGTGACCACTGAAAACTTTGGCTGGCCCTAACCCTCACATGGTACCCCACCCACAGCACCACCAACCCTCGGCCTACGGCTTTGCCTTTGACCACAAACCTCGAATCTACCAGCCCTCGGCAGCCATTCTCCAATATGGCTCACAGGGCCCCAAAATCCGAACGACTGAGACTGCAAAACACATGCAAAGAGTGACCACTGAAAACTTTGGCTGGCCCTAACCCTCACATGGTACCCCACCCACAGCACCACCAACCATCGGCCTACGGCTTTGCCTTTGACCACAAACCTCGAATCTACCGGCCCTCGGCAGCCATTCTCCAACATTGCTCTGTGGGGCCCCAAAATCCGAACGACTGAGACTGCAAAACACATGCAAAGAGTGACCACTGAAAACTTTGGCTGGCCCTAACCCTCACATGGTACCCCACCCACAGCACCACCAACGATCGGCCTACGGCTTTGCCTTTGACCACAAACCTCGAATCTACCGGCCCTCGGCAGCCATTCTCCAATATTGCTCTGTGGGGCCCCAAAATCCGAACGACTGAGACTGCAAAACACATGCAAAGAGTGACCACTGAAAACTTTGGCTGGCCCTAACCCTCACATGGTACCCCACCCACAGCACCACCAACGATCGGCCTATGGCTTTGCCTTTGACCACAAACCTCGAATCTACCGGCCCTCGGCAGCCATTCTCCAATATTGCTCAAAGGGCCCCAAAATCCGAACGACTGAGACTGCAAAACACATGCAAAGAGTGACCACCGAAAACTTTGGCTGGCCTTAACCCTCACATGGTACCCCACCCACAGCACCACCAACGATCGGCCTACGGCTTTGCCTTTGACCACAAACCTCGAATCTACCGGCCCTCGGCAGCCATTATCCAATATTGCTCTGTGGGGCCCCAAAATCCGAACGACTGAGACTGCAAAACACATGCAGAGAGTGACCACTGAAAACTTTGGCTGGCCCTAACCCTCACATGGTACCCCACCCACAGCACCACCAACCCTCGGCCTACGGCTTTGCCTTTGACCACAAACCTCGAATCTACCGGCCCTCGGCAGCAATTCTCCAATATTGCTCTGTGGGGCCCCAAAATCCGAACGACTGAGACTGCAAAACACATGCAAAGAGTGACCACTGAAAACTTTGGCTGGCCCTAACCCTCACATGGTACCCCACCCACAGCACCACCAACGATCGGTCTACGGCTTTGCCTTTGACCACAAACCTCGAATCTACTGGCCCTCGGCAGCCATTCTCCAATATTGCTCTGTGGGGCCCCAAAATCCGAACGACTGAGACTGCAAAACACATGCAAAGAGTGACCACTGAAAACTTTGGCTGGCCCTAACCCTCACATGGTACCCCACCCACAGCACCACCAACGATCGGCCTACGGCTTTGCCTTTGACCACAAACCTCGAATCTACCGGCCCTCGGCAGCCATTCTCCAATATTGCTCTGTGGGGCCCCAAAATCCGAACGACTGAGACTGCAAAACACATGCAAGGAGTGACCACTGAAAACTTTGGCTGGCCCTAACCCTCACATGGTACCCCACCCACAGCACCACAAACGATCGGCCTACGGCTTTGCCTTTGACCACAAACCTCGAATCTACTGGCCCTCGGCAGCCATTCTCCAATATTGCTCTGTGGGGCCCCAAAATCCGAACGACTGAGACTGCAAAACACATGCAAAGAGTGACCACTGAAAACTTTGGCTGGCCCTAACCCTCACATGGTACCCCACCCACAGCACCACCAACGATCGGCCTACGGCTTTGCCTTTGACCACAAACCTCGAATCTACCGGCCCTCGGCAGCCATTCTCCAATATTGCTCTGTGGGGCCCCAAAATCCGAACGACTGAGACTGCAAAACACATGCAAAGAGTGACCACCGAAAACTTTGGCTGGCCCTAACCCTCACATGGTACCCCACCCACAGCACCACCAACCATCGGCCTACAGCTTTGCCTTTGACCACAAACCTCGAATCTACCGGCCCTCGGCAGCCATTCTCCAACATTGCTCTGTGGGGCCCCAAAATCCGAACGACTGAGACTGCAAAACACATGCAAAGAGTGACCACTGAAAACTTTGGCTGGCCCTAACCCTCACATGGTACCCCACCCACAGCACCACCAACGATCGGCCTACGGCTTTGCCTTTGACCACAAACCTCGAATCTACCGGCCCTCGGCAGCCATTCTCCAATATTGCTCAAAGGGCCCCAAAATCCGAACGACTGAGACTGCAAAACACATGCAAAGAGTGACCACCGAAAACTTTGGCTGGCCTTAACCCTCACATGGTACCCCACCCACAGCACCACCAACGATCGGCCTACGGCTTTGCCTTTGACCACAAACCTCGAATCTACCGGCCCTCGGCAGCCATTCTCCAATATTGCTCTGTGGGGCCCCAAAATCCGAACGACTGAGACTGCAAAACACATGCAGAGAGTGACCACTGAAAACTTTGGCTGGCCCTAACCCTCACATGGTACCCCACCCACAGCACCACCAACCCTCGGCCTACGGCTTTGCCTTTGACCACAAACCTCGAATCTACCAGCCCTCGGCAGCCATTCTCCAATATTGCTCACAGGGCCCCAAAATCCGAACGACTGAGACTGCAAAACACATGCAAAGAGTGACCACTGAAAACTTTGGCTGGCCCTAACCCTCACATGGTACCCCACCCACAGCACCACCAACGATCGGCCTACGGCTTTGCCTTTGACCACAAACCTCGAATCTACCGGCCCTCGGCAGCCATTCTCCAATATTGCTCTGTGGGGCCCCAAAATCCGAACGACTGAGACTGCAAAACACATGCAAAGAGTGACCACTGAAAACTTTGGCTGGCCCTAACCCTCACATGGTACCCCACCCACAGCACCACCAATGATCGGCCTACGGCTTTGCCTTTGACCACAAACCTCGAATCTACCGGCCCTCGGCAGCCATTCTCCAATATTGCTCTGTGGGGCCCCAAAATCCGAACGACTGAGACTGCAAAACACATGCAAAGAGTGACCACTGAAAACTTTGGCTGGCCCTAACCCTCACATGGTACCCCACCCACAGCACCACCAACGATCGGCCTACGGCTTTGCCTTTGACCACAAACCTCGAATCTACCAGCCCTCGGCAGCCATTCTCCAATATTGCTCAAAGGGCCCCAAAATCTGAACGACTGAGACTGCAAAACACATGCAAAGAGTGACCACTGAAAACTTTGGCTGGCCCTAACCCTCACATGGTACCCCACCCACAGCACCACCAACCATCGGCCTACGGCTTTGCCTTTGACCACAAACCTCGAATCTACCGGCCCTCGGCAGCCATTCTCCAACATTGCTCTGTGGGGCCCCAAAATCCGAACGACTGAGACTGCAAAACACATGCAAAGAGTGACCACTGAAAACTTTGGCTGGCCCTAACCCTCACATGGTACCCCACCCACAGCACCACCAACGATCGGCCTACGGCTTTGCCTTTGACCACAAACCTCGAATCTACCGGCCCTCGGCAGCCATTCTCCAATATTGCTCTGTGGGGCCCCAAAATCCGAACGACTGAGACTGCAAAACACATGCAAAGAGTGACCACCGAAAACTTTGGCTGGCCTTAACCCTCACATGGTACCCCACCCACAGCACCACCAACCATCGGCCTACGGCTTTGCCTTTGACCACAAACCTCGAATCTACCGGCCCTCGGCAGCCATTCTCCAATATTGCTCTGTGGGGCCCCAAAATCCGAACGACTGAGACTGCAAAACACATGCAGAGAGTGACCACTGAAAAATTTGGCTGGACCTAACCCTCACATGGTACCCCACCCACAGCACCACCAACGATCGGCCTACGGCTTTGCCTTTGACCACAAACCTCGAATCTACCGGCCCTCGGCAGCCATTCTCCAATATTGCTCACAGGGCCCCAAAATCCGAACGACTGAGACTGCAAAACACATGCAAAGAGTGACCACTGAAAACTTTGGCTGGCCCTAACCCTCACATGGTACCCCACCCACAGCACCACCAACGATCGGCCTACGGCTTTGCCTTTGACCACAAACCTCGAATCTACCGGCCCTCGGCAGCCATTCTCCAATATTGCTCTGTGGGGCCCCAAAATCCGAACGACTGAGACTGCAAAACACATGCAGAGAGTGACCACTGAAAACTTTGGCTGGCCCTAACCCTCACATGGTACCCCACCCACAGCACCACCAACGATCGGCCTACGGCTTTGCCTTTGACCACAAACCTCGAATCTACCGGCCCTCGGCAGCCATTCTCCAATATTGCTCAAAGGGCCCCAAAATCCGAACGACTGAGACTGCAAAACACATGCAAAGAGTGACCACCGAAAACTTTGGCTGGCCCTAACCCTCACATGGTACCCCACCCACAGCACCACCAACGATCGGCCTACGGCTTTGCCTTTGACCACAAACCTCGAATCTACCGGCCCTCGGCAGCCATTCTCCAATATTGCTCAAAGGGCCCCAAAATCCGAACGACTGAGACTGCAAAACACATGCAAAGAGTGACCACTGAAAACTTTGGCTGGCCCTAACCCTCACATGGTACCCCACCCACAGCACCACCAACGATCGGCCTACGGCTTTGCCTTTGACCACAAACCTCGAATCTACCGGCCCTCGGCAGCCATTCTCCAATATTGCTCTGTGGGGCCCCAAAATCCGAACGACTGAGACTGCAAAACACATGCAAAGAGTGACCACTGAAAACTTTGGCTGGCCCTAACCCTCACATGGTACCCCACCCACAGCACCACCAACGATCGGCCTACGGCTTTGCCTTTGACCACAAACCTCGAATCTACCGGCCCTCGGCAGCCATTCTCCAATATTGCTCCGTGGGGCCCCAAAATCCGAACGACTGAGACTGCAAAACACATGCAAAGAGTGACCACCGAAAACTTTGGCTGGCCCTAACCCTCACATGGTACCCCACCCACAGCACCACCAACGATCGGCCTACGGCTTTGCCTTTGACCACAAACCTCGAATCTACCGGCCCTCGGCAGCCATTCTCCAATATTGCTCAAAGGGCCCCAAAATCCGAACGACTGAGACTGCAAAACACATGCAAAGAGTGACCACTGAAAACTTTGGCTGGCCCTAACCCTCACATGGTACCCCACCCACAGCACCACCAACGATCGGCCTACGGCTTTGCCTTTGACCACAAACCTCGAATCTACCGGCCCTCGGCAGCCATTCTCCAATATTGCTCAAAGGGCCCCAAAATCCGAACGACTGAGACTGCAAAACACATGCAAAGAGTGACCACTGAAAACTTTGGCTGGCCCTAACCCTCACATGGTACCCCACCCACAGCACCACCAACGATCGGCCTACGGCTTTGCCTTTGACCACAAACCTCGAATCTACCGGCCCTCGGCAGCCATTCTCCAATATTGCTCAAAGGGCCCCAAAATCCGAACGACTGAGACTGCAAAACACATGCAAAGAGTGACCACTGAAAACTTGGGCTGGCCCTAACCCTCACATGGTACCCCACCCACAGCACCACCAACGATTGGCCTACGGCTTTGCCTTTGACCACAAACCTCGAATATATCGGCCCTCGGCAGCCATTCTCCAATATTGCTCTGTGGGGCCCCAAAATCCGAACGACTGAGACTGCAAAACACATGCAAAGAGTGACCACTGAAAACTTTGGCTGGCCCTAACCCTCACATGGTACCCCACCCACAGCACCACCAACGATCGGCCTACGGCTTTGCCTTTGACCACAAACCTCGAATCTACCGGCCCTCGGCAGCCATTCTCCAATATTGCTCACAGGGCCCCAAAATCCGAACGACTGAGACTGCAAAACACATGCAAAGAGTGACCACTGAAAACTTTGGCTGGCCCTAACCCTCACATGGTACCCCACCCACAGCACCACCAACGATCGGCCTACGGCTTTGCCTTTGACCACAAACCTCGAATCTACCGGCCCTCGGCAGCCATTCTCCAATATTGCTCTGTGGGGCCCCAAAATCCGAACGACTGAGACTGCAAAACACATGCAGAGAGTGACCACTGAAAACTTTGGCTGGCCCTAACCCTCACATGGTACCCCACCCACAGCACCACCAACGATCGGCCTACGGCTTTGCCTTTGACCACAAACCTCGAATCTACCGGCCCTCGGCAGCCATTCTCCAATATTGCTCAAAGGGCCCCAAAATCCGAACGACTGAGACTGCAAAACACATGCAAAGAGTGACCACTGAAAACTTTGGCTGGCCCTAACCCTCACATGGTACCCCACCCACAGCACCACCAACCATCGGCCTACGGCTTTGCGTTTGACCACAAACCTCGAATCTACCGGCCCTCGGCAGCCATTCTCCAATATTGCTCAAAGGGCCCCAAAATCCGAACGACTGAGACTGCAAAACACATGCAAAGAGTGACCACTGAAAACTTTGGCTGGCCCTAACCCTCACATGGTACCCCACCCACAGCACCACCAACGATCGGCCTACGGCTTTGCCTTTGACCACAAACCTCGAATCTACCGGCCCTCGGCAGCCATTCTCCAATATTGCTCTGTGGGGCCCCAAAATCCGAACGACTGAGACTGCAAAACACATGCAAAGAGTGACCACTGAAAACTTTGGCTGGCCCTAACCCTCACATGGTACCCCACCCACAGCACCACCAACGATCGGCCTACGGCTTTGCCTTTGACCACAAACCTCGAATCTACCGGCCCTCGGCAGCCATTCTCCAATATTGCTCCGTGGGGCCCCAAAATCCGAACGACTGAGACTGCAAAACACATGCAAAGAGTGACCACCGAAAACTTTGGCTGGCCCTAACCCTCACATGGTACCCCACCCACAGCACCACCAACGATCGGCCTACGGCTTTGCCTTTGACCACAAACCTCGAATCTACCGGCCCTCGGCAGCCATTCTCCAATATTGCTCAAAGGGCCCCAAAATCCGAACGACTGAGACTGCAAAACACATGCAAAGAGTGACCACTGAAAACTTTGGCTGGCCCTAACCCTCACATGGTACCCCACCCACAGCACCACCAACGATCGGCCTACGGCTTTGCCTTTGACCACAAACCTCGAATCTACCGGCCCTCGGCAGCCATTCTCCAATATTGCTCAAAGGGCCCCAAAATCCGAACGACTGAGACTGCAAAACACATGCAAAGAGTGACCACTGAAAACTTTGGCTGGCCCTAACCCTCACATGGTACCCCACCCACAGCACCACCAACGATCGGCCTACGGCTTTGCCTTTGACCACAAACCTCGAATCTACCGGCCCTCGGCAGCCATTCTCCAATATTGCTCAAAGGGCCCCAAAATCCGAACGACTGAGACTGCAAAACACATGCAAAGAGTGACCACTGAAAACTTGGGCTGGCCTTAACCCTCACATGGTACCCCACCCACAGCACCACCAACGATTGGCCTACGGCTTTGCCTTTGACCACAAACCTCGAATATATCGGCCCTCGGCAGCCATTCTCCAATATTGCTCTGTGGGGCCCCAAAATCCGAACGACTGAGACTGCAAAACACATGCAAAGAGTGACCACTGAAAACTTTGGCTGGCCCTAACCCTCACATGGTACCCCACCCACAGCACCACCAACGATCGGCCTACGGCTTTGCCTTTGACCACAAACCTCGAATCTACCAGCCCTCGGCAGCCATTCTCCAATATTGCTCTGTGGGGCCCCAAAATCCGAACGACTGAGACTGCAAAACACATGCAAAGAGTGACCACTGAAAACTTTGGCTGGCCCTAACCCTCACATGGTACCCCACCCACAGCACCACCAATGATCGGCCTACGGCTTTGCCTTTGACCACAAACCTCGAATCTACCGGCCCTCGGCAGCCGTTCTCCAATATTGCTCAAAGGGCCCCAGAATCCGAACGACTGAGACTGCAAAACACATGCAAAGAGTGACCACTGAAAACTTGGGCTGGCCCTAACCCTCACATGGTACCCCACCCACAGCACCACCAACGATCGGCCTACGGCTTTGCCTTTGACCACAAACCTCGAATCTACCGGCCCTCGGCAGCCATTCTCCAATATTGCTCTGTGGGGCCCCAAAATCCGAACGACTGAGACTGCAAAACACATGCAAAGAGTGACCACTGAAAACTTTGGCTGGCCCTAACCCTCACATGGTACCCCACCCACAGCACCACCAACGATCGGCCTACGGCTTTGCCTTTGACCACAAACCTCGAATCTACCGGCCCTCGGCAGCCATTCTCCAATATTGCTCTGTGGGGCCCCAAAATCCGAACGACTGAGACTGCAAAACACATGCAAGGAGTGACCACTGAAAACTTTGGCTGGCCCTAACCCTCACATGGTACCCCACCCACAGCACCACCAACCATCGGCCTACGGCTTTGCCTTTGACCACAAACCTCGAATCTACCAGCCCTCGGCAGCCATTCTCCAATATTGCTCTGTGGGGCCCCAAAATCCGAACGACTGAGACTGCAAAACACATGCAGAGAGTGACCACTGAAAACTTTGGCTGGCCCTAACCCTCACATGGTACCCCACCCACAGCACCACCAACCCTCGGCCTACGGCTTTGCCTTTGACCACAAACCTCGAATCTACCGGCCCTCGGCAGCCATTCTCCAATATTGCTCTGTGGGGCCCCAAAATCCGAACGACTGAGACTGCAAAACACATGCAAAGAGTGACCACTGAAAACTTGGGCTGGCCCTAACCCTCACATGGTACCCCACCCACAGCACCACCAACGATCGGCCTACGGCTTTGCCTTTGACCACAAACCTCGAATCTACCGGCCCTCGGCAGCCATTCTCCAATATTGCTCCGTGGGGCCCCAAAATCCGAACGACTGAGACTGCAAAACACATGCAAAGAGTGACCACCGAAAACTTTGGCTGGCCCTAACCCTCACATGGTACCCCACCCACAGCACCACCAACGATCGGCCTACGGCTTTGCCTTTGACCACAAACCTCGAATCTACCGGCCCTCGGCAGCCATTCTCCAATATTGCTCAAAGGGCCCCAAAATCCGAACGACTGAGACTGCAAAACACATGCAAAGAGTGACCACTGAAAACTTTGGCTGGCCCTAACCCTCACATGGTACCCCACCCACAGCACCACCAACGATCGGCCTACGGCTTTGCCTTTGACCACAAACCTCGAATCTACCGGCCCTCGGCAGCCATTCTCCAATATTGCTCAAAGGGCCCCAAAATCCGAACGACTGAGACTGCAAAACACATGCAAAGAGTGACCACTGAAAACTTTGGCTGGCCCTAACCCTCACATGGTACCCCACCCACAGCACCACCAACGATCGGCCTACGGCTTTGCCTTTGACCACAAACCTCGAATCTACCGGCCCTCGGCAGCCATTCTCCAATATTGCTCAAAGGGCCCCAAAATCCGAACGACTGAGACTGCAAAACACATGCAAAGAGTGACCACTGAAAACTTGGGCTGGCCTTAACCCTCACATGGTACCCCACCCACAGCACCACCAACGATTGGCCTACGGCTTTGCCTTTGACCACAAACCTCGAATATATCGGCCCTCGGCAGCCATTCTCCAATATTGCTCTGTGGGGCCCCAAAATCCGAACGACTGAGACTGCAAAACACATGCAAAGAGTGACCACTGAAAACTTTGGCTGGCCCTAACCCTCACATGGTACCCCACCCACAGCACCACCAACGATCGGCCTACGGCTTTGCCTTTGACCACAAACCTCGAATCTACCAGCCCTCGGCAGCCATTCTCCAATATTGCTCTGTGGGGCCCCAAAATCCGAACGACTGAGACTGCAAAACACATGCAAAGAGTGACCACTGAAAACTTTGGCTGGCCCTAACCCTCACATGGTACCCCACCCACAGCACCACCAACGATCGGCCTACGGCTTTGCCTTTGACCACAAACCTCGAATCTACCGGCCCTCGGCAGCCGTTCTCCAATATTGCTCAAAGGGCCCCAGAATCCGAACGACTGAGACTGCAAAACACATGCAAAGAGTGACCACCGAAAACTTTGGTTGGCCCTAACCCTCACATGGTACCCCACCCACAGCACCACCAACGATCGGCCTACGGCTTTGCCTTTGACCACAAACCTCGAATCTACCGGCCCTCGGCAGCCATTCTCCAATATTGCTCTGTGGGGCCCCAAAATCCGAACGACTGAGACTGCAAAACACATGCAAAGAGTGACCACTGAAAACTTTGGCTGGCCCTAACCCTCACATGGTACCCCACCCACAGCACCACCAACGATCGGCCTACGGCTTTGCCTTTGACCACAAACCTCGAATCTACCGGCCCTCGGCAGCCATTCTCCAATATTGCTCTGTGGGGCCCCAAAATCCGAACGACTGAGACTGCAAAACACATGCAAAGAGTGACCACTGAAAACTTTGGCTGGCCCTAACCCTCACATGGTACCCCACCCACAGCACCACCAACGATCGGCCTACGGCTTTGCCTTTGACCACAAACCTCGAATCTACCGGCCCTCGGCAGCCATTCTCCAATATTGCTCAAAGGGCCCCAAAATCCGAACGACTGAGACTGCAAAACACATGCAAAGAGTGACCACTGAAAACTTTGGCTGGCCCTAACCCTCACATGGTACCCCACCCACAGCACCACCAACGATCGGCCTACGGCTTTGCCTTTGACCACAAACCTCGAATCTACCGGCCCTCGGCAGCCGTTCTCCAATATTGCTCAAAGGGCCCCAGAATCCGAACGACTGAGACTGCAAAACACATGCAAAGAGTGACCACCGAAAACTTTGGTTGGCCCTAACCCTCACATGGTACCCCACCCACAGCACCACCAACGATCGGCCTACGGCTTTGCCTTTGACCACAAACCTCGAATCTACCGGCCCTCGGCAGCCATTCTCCAATATTGCTCTGTGGGGCCCCAAAATCCGAACGACTGAGACTGCAAAACACATGCAAAGAGTGACCACTGAAAACTTTGGCTGGCCCTAACCCTCACATGGTACCCCACCCACAGCACCACCAACGATCGGCCTACGGCTTTGCCTTTGACCACAAACCTCGAATCTACCGGCCCTCGGCAGCCATTCTCCAATATTGCTCTGTGGGGCCCCAAAATCCGAACGACTGAGACTGCAAAACACATGCAAAGAGTGACCACTGAAAACTTTGGCTGGCCCTAACCCTCACATGGTACCCCACCCACAGCACCACCAACGATCGGCCTACGGCTTTGCCTTTGACCACAAACCTCGAATCTACCGGCCCTCGGCAGCCATTCTCCAATATTGCTCAAAGGGCCCCAAAATCCGAACGACTGAGACTGCAAAACACATGCAAAGAGTGACCACTGAAAACTTTGGCTGGCCCTAACCCTCACATGGTACCCCACCCACAGCACCACCAACGATCGGCCTACGGCTTTGCCTTTGACCACAAACCTCGAATCTACCGGCCCTCGGCAGCCATTCTCCAATATTGCTCTGTGGGGCCCCAAAATCCGAACGACTGAGACTGCAAAACACATGCAAAGAGTGACCACTGAAAACTTTGGCTGGCCCTAACCCTCACATGGTACCCCACCCACAGCACCACCAACCCTCGGCCTACGGCTTTGCCTTTGACCACAAACCTCGAATCTACCGGCCCTCGGCAGCCATTCTCCAATATTGCTCACAGGGCCCCAAAATCCGAATGACTGAGACTGCAAAACACATGCAAAGAGTGACCACTGAAAACTTTGGCTGGCCCTAACCCTCACATGGTACCCCACCCACAGCACCACCAACGATCGGCCTACGGCTTTGCCTTTGACCACAAACCTCGAATCTACCGGCCCTCGGCAGCCATTCTCCAATATTGCTCTGTGGGGCCCCAAAATCCGAACGACTGAGACTGCAAAACACATGCAAAGAGTGACCACTGAAAACTTTGGCTGGCCCTAACCCTCACATGGTACCCCACCCACAGCACCACCAACGATCGGCCTACGGCTTTGCCTTTGACCACAAACCTCGAATCTACCGGCCCTCGGCAGCCATTCTCCAATATTGCTCTGTGGGGCCCCAAAATCCGAACGACTGAGACTGCAAAACACATGCAAAGAGTGACCACTGAAAACTTTGGCTGGCCCTAACCCTCACATGGTACCCCACCCACAGCACCACCAACGATCGGCCTAAGGCTTTGCCTTTGACCACAAACCTCGAATCTACCAGCCCTCGGCAGCCATTCTCCAATATTGCTCAAAGGGCCCCAAAATCCGAACGACTGAGACTGCAAAACACATGCAAAGAGTGACCACTGAAAACTTTGGCTGGCCCTAACCCTCACATGGTACCCCACCCACAGCACCACCAACCATCGGCCTACGGCTTTGCCTTTGACCACAAACCTCGAATCTACCGGCCCTCGGCAGCCATTCTCCAATATTGCTCTGTGGGGCCCCAAAATCCGAACGACTGAGACTGCAAAACACATGCAAAGAGTGACCACTGAAAACTTTGGCTGGCCCTAACCCTCACATGGTACCCCACCCACAGCACCACCAACGATCGGCCTACGGCTTTGCCTTTGACCACAAACCTCTAATCTACCAGCCCTCGGCAGCCATTCTCCAATATTGCTCTGTGGGGCCCCAAAATCCGAACGACTGAGACTGCAAAACACATGCAAAGAGTGACCACTGAAAACTTTGGCTGGCCCTAACCCTCACATGGTACCCCACCCACAGCACCACCAACGATCGGCCTACGGCTTTGCCTTTGACCACAAACCTCGAATCTACCGGCCCTCGGCAGCCATTCTCCAATATTGCTCCGTGGGGCCCCAAAATCCGAACGACTGAGACTGCAAAACACATGCAAAGAGTGACCACCGAAAACTTTGGCTGGCCCTAACCCTCACATGGTACCCCACCCACAGCACCACCAACGATCGGCCTACGGCTTTGCCTTTGACCACAAACCTCGAATCTACCGGCCCTCGGCAGCCATTCTCCAACATTGCTCTGTGGGGCCCCAAAATCCGAACGACTGAGACTGCAAAACACATGCAAAGAGTGACCACTGAAAACTTTGGCTGGCCCTAACCCTCACATGGTACCCCACCCACAGCACCACCAACGATCGGCCTACGGCTTTGCGTTTGACCACAAACCTCGAATCTACCGGCCCTCGGCAGCCATTCTCCAATATTGCTCTGTGGGGCCCCAAAATCCGAACGACTGAGACTGCAAAACACATGCAAAGAGTGACCACTGAAAACTTTGGCTGGCCCTAACCCTCACATGGTACCCCACCCACAGCACCACCAACCCTCGGCCTACGGCTTTGCCTTTGACCACAAACCTCGAATCTACCAGCCCTCGGCCGCCATTCTCCAATATTGCTCACAGGGCCCCAAAATCCGAACGACTGAGACTGCAAAACACATGCAAAGAGTGACCACCGAAAACTTTGGCTGGCCCTAACCCTCACATGGTACCCCACCCACAGCACCACCAACGATCGGCCTACGGCTTTGCCTTTGACCACAAACCTCGAATCTACCGGCCCTCGGCAGCCATTCTCCAATATTGCTCAAAGGGCCCCAAAATCCGAACGACTGAGACTGCAAAACACATGCAAAGAGTGACCACTGAAAACTTTGGCTGGCCCTAACCCTCACATGGTACCCCACCCACAGCACCACCAACGATCGGCCTACGGCTTTGCCTTTGACCACAAACCTCGAATCTACCGGCCCTCGGCAGCCATTCTCCAATATTGCTCAAAGGGCCCCAAAATCCGAACGACTGAGACTGCAAAACACATGCAAAGAGTGACCACTGAAAACTTTGGCTGGCCCTAACCCTCACATGGTACCCCACCCACAGCACCACCAACGATCGGCCTACGGCTTTGCCTTTGACCACAAACCTCGAATCTACCGGCCCTCGGCAGCCATTCTCCAATATTGCTCAAAGGGCCCCAAAATCCGAACGACTGAGACTGCAAAACACATGCAAAGAGTGACCACTGAAAACTTGGGCTGGCCTTAACCCTCACATGGTACCCCACCCACAGCACCACCAACGATTGGCCTACGGCTTTGCCTTTGACCACAAACCTCGAATATATCGGCCCTCGGCAGCCATTCTCCAATATTGCTCTGTGGGGCCCCAAAATCCGAACGACTGAGACTGCAAAACACATGCAAAGAGTGACCACTGAAAACTTTGGCTGGCCCTAACCCTCACATGGTACCCCACCCACAGCACCACCAACGATCGGCCTACGGCTTTGCCTTTGACCACAAACCTCGAATCTACCAGCCCTCGGCAGCCATTCTCCAATATTGCTCTGTGGGGCCCCAAAATCCGAACGACTGAGACTGCAAAACACATGCAAAGAGTGACCACTGAAAACTTTGGCTGGCCCTAACCCTCACATGGTACCCCACCCACAGCACCACCAATGATCGGCCTACGGCTTTGCCTTTGACCACAAACCTCGAATCTACCGGCCCTCGGCAGCCGTTCTCCAATATTGCTCAAAGGGCCCCAGAATCCGAACGACTGAGACTGCAAAACACATGCAAAGAGTGACCACTGAAAACTTGGGCTGGCCCTAACCCTCACATGGTACCCCACCCACAGCACCACCAACGATCGGCCTACGGCTTTGCCTTTGACCACAAACCTCGAATCTACCGGCCCTCGGCAGCCATTCTCCAATATTGCTCTGTGGGGCCCCAAAATCCGAACGACTGAGACTGCAAAACACATGCAAAGAGTGACCACTGAAAACTTTGGCTGGCCCTAACCCTCACATGGTACCCCACCCACAGCACCACCAACGATCGGCCTACGGCTTTGCCTTTGACCACAAACCTCGAATCTACCGGCCCTCGGCAGCCATTCTCCAATATTGCTCTGTGGGGCCCCAAAATCCGAACGACTGAGACTGCAAAACACATGCAAGGAGTGACCACTGAAAACTTTGGCTGGCCCTAACCCTCACATGGTACCCCACCCACAGCACCACCAACCATCGGCCTACGGCTTTGCCTTTGACCACAAACCTCGAATCTACCAGCCCTCGGCAGCCATTCTCCAATATTGCTCTGTGGGGCCCCAAAATCCGAACGACTGAGACTGCAAAACACATGCAGAGAGTGACCACTGAAAACTTTGGCTGGCCCTAACCCTCACATGGTACCCCACCCACAGCACCACCAACCCTCGGCCTACGGCTTTGCCTTTGACCACAAACCTCGAATCTACCGGCCCTCGGCAGCCATTCTCCAATATTGCTCTGTGGGGCCCCAAAATCCGAACGACTGAGACTGCAAAACACATGCAAAGAGTGACCACTGAAAACTTGGGCTGGCCCTAACCCTCACATGGTACCCCACCCACAGCACCACCAACGATCGGCCTACGGCTTTGCCTTTGACCACAAACCTCGAATCTACCGGCCCTCGGCAGCCATTCTCCAATATTGCTCCGTGGGGCCCCAAAATCCGAACGACTGAGACTGCAAAACACATGCAAAGAGTGACCACCGAAAACTTTGGCTGGCCCTAACCCTCACATGGTACCCCACCCACAGCACCACCAACGATCGGCCTACGGCTTTGCCTTTGACCACAAACCTCGAATCTACCGGCCCTCGGCAGCCATTCTCCAATATTGCTCAAAGGGCCCCAAAATCCGAACGACTGAGACTGCAAAACACATGCAAAGAGTGACCACTGAAAACTTTGGCTGGCCCTAACCCTCACATGGTACCCCACCCACAGCACCACCAACGATCGGCCTACGGCTTTGCCTTTGACCACAAACCTCGAATCTACCGGCCCTCGGCAGCCATTCTCCAATATTGCTCAAAGGGCCCCAAAATCCGAACGACTGAGACTGCAAAACACATGCAAAGAGTGACCACTGAAAACTTTGGCTGGCCCTAACCCTCACATGGTACCCCACCCACAGCACCACCAACGATCGGCCTACGGCTTTGCCTTTGACCACAAACCTCGAATCTACCGGCCCTCGGCAGCCATTCTCCAATATTGCTCAAAGGGCCCCAAAATCCGAACGACTGAGACTGCAAAACACATGCAAAGAGTGACCACTGAAAACTTGGGCTGGCCTTAACCCTCACATGGTACCCCACCCACAGCACCACCAACGATTGGCCTACGGCTTTGCCTTTGACCACAAACCTCGAATATATCGGCCCTCGGCAGCCATTCTCCAATATTGCTCTGTGGGGCCCCAAAATCCGAACGACTGAGACTGCAAAACACATGCAAAGAGTGACCACTGAAAACTTTGGCTGGCCCTAACCCTCACATGGTACCCCACCCACAGCACCACCAACGATCGGCCTACGGCTTTGCCTTTGACCACAAACCTCGAATCTACCAGCCCTCGGCAGCCATTCTCCAATATTGCTCTGTGGGGCCCCAAAATCCGAACGACTGAGACTGCAAAACACATGCAAAGAGTGACCACTGAAAACTTTGGCTGGCCCTAACCCTCACATGGTACCCCACCCACAGCACCACCAACGATCGGCCTACGGCTTTGCCTTTGACCACAAACCTCGAATCTACCGGCCCTCGGCAGCCGTTCTCCAATATTGCTCAAAGGGCCCCAGAATCCGAACGACTGAGACTGCAAAACACATGCAAAGAGTGACCACCGAAAACTTTGGTTGGCCCTAACCCTCACATGGTACCCCACCCACAGCACCACCAACGATCGGCCTACGGCTTTGCCTTTGACCACAAACCTCGAATCTACCGGCCCTCGGCAGCCATTCTCCAATATTGCTCTGTGGGGCCCCAAAATCCGAACGACTGAGACTGCAAAACACATGCAAAGAGTGACCACTGAAAACTTTGGCTGGCCCTAACCCTCACATGGTACCCCACCCACAGCACCACCAACGATCGGCCTACGGCTTTGCCTTTGACCACAAACCTCGAATCTACCGGCCCTCGGCAGCCATTCTCCAATATTGCTCTGTGGGGCCCCAAAATCCGAACGACTGAGACTGCAAAACACATGCAAAGAGTGACCACTGAAAACTTTGGCTGGCCCTAACCCTCACATGGTACCCCACCCACAGCACCACCAACGATCGGCCTACGGCTTTGCCTTTGACCACAAACCTCGAATCTACCGGCCCTCGGCAGCCATTCTCCAATATTGCTCAAAGGGCCCCAAAATCCGAACGACTGAGACTGCAAAACACATGCAAAGAGTGACCACTGAAAACTTTGGCTGGCCCTAACCCTCACATGGTACCCCACCCACAGCACCACCAACGATCGGCCTACGGCTTTGCCTTTGACCACAAACCTCGAATCTACCGGCCCTCGGCAGCCGTTCTCCAATATTGCTCAAAGGGCCCCAGAATCCGAACGACTGAGACTGCAAAACACATGCAAAGAGTGACCACCGAAAACTTTGGTTGGCCCTAACCCTCACATGGTACCCCACCCACAGCACCACCAACGATCGGCCTACGGCTTTGCCTTTGACCACAAACCTCGAATCTACCGGCCCTCGGCAGCCATTCTCCAATATTGCTCTGTGGGGCCCCAAAATCCGAACGACTGAGACTGCAAAACACATGCAAAGAGTGACCACTGAAAACTTTGGCTGGCCCTAACCCTCACATGGTACCCCACCCACAGCACCACCAACGATCGGCCTACGGCTTTGCCTTTGACCACAAACCTCGAATCTACCGGCCCTCGGCAGCCATTCTCCAATATTGCTCTGTGGGGCCCCAAAATCCGAACGACTGAGACTGCAAAACACATGCAAAGAGTGACCACTGAAAACTTTGGCTGGCCCTAACCCTCACATGGTACCCCACCCACAGCACCACCAACGATCGGCCTACGGCTTTGCCTTTGACCACAAACCTCGAATCTACCGGCCCTCGGCAGCCATTCTCCAATATTGCTCAAAGGGCCCCAAAATCCGAACGACTGAGACTGCAAAACACATGCAAAGAGTGACCACTGAAAACTTTGGCTGGCCCTAACCCTCACATGGTACCCCACCCACAGCACCACCAACGATCGGCCTACGGCTTTGCCTTTGACCACAAACCTCGAATCTACCGGCCCTCGGCAGCCATTCTCCAATATTGCTCTGTGGGGCCCCAAAATCCGAACGACTGAGACTGCAAAACACATGCAAAGAGTGACCACTTAAAACTTTGGCTGGCCCTAACCCTCACATGGTACCCCACCCACAGCACCACCAACCCTCGGCCTACGGCT
Organism: Heliangelus exortis; assembly: GCF_036169615.1. Taxonomy (NCBI): domain Eukaryota; kingdom Metazoa; phylum Chordata; class Aves; order Apodiformes; family Trochilidae; genus Heliangelus; species Heliangelus exortis. The sequence continues at coordinate 6,336,004 of NC_092446.1, forward strand.
TTGCCTTTGACCACAAACCTCGAATCTACCGGCCCTCGGCAGCCATTCTCCAATATTGCTCACAGGGCCCCAAAATCCGAATGATTGAGACTGCAAAACACATGCAAAGAGTGACCACTGAAAACTTTGGCTGGCCCTAACCCTCACATGGTACCCCACCCACAGCACCACCAACGATCGGCCTACGGCTTTGCCTTTGACCACAAACCTCGAATCTACCGGCCCTCGGCAGCCATTCTCCAATATTGCTCTGTGGGGCCCCAAAATCCGAACGACTGAGACTGCAAAACACATGCAAAGAGTGACCACTGAAAACTTTGGCTGGCCCTAACCCTCACATGGTACCCCACCCACAGCACCACCAACGATCGGCCTACGGCTTTGCCTTTGACCACAAACCTCGAATCTACCGGCCCTCGGCAGCCATTCTCCAATATTGCTCTGTGGGGCCCCAAAATCCGAACGACTGAGACTGCAAAACACATGCAAAGAGTGACCACTGAAAACTTTGGCTGGCCCTAACCCTCACATGGTACCCCACCCACAGCACCACCAACGATCGGCCTAAGGCTTTGCCTTTGACCACAAACCTCGAATCTACCAGCCCTCGGCAGCCATTCTCCAATATTGCTCAAAGGGCCCCAAAATCCGAACGACTGAGACTGCAAAACACATGCAAAGAGTGACCACTGAAAACTTTGGCTGGCCCTAACCCTCACATGGTACCCCACCCACAGCACCACCAACCATCGGCCTACGGCTTTGCCTTTGACCACAAACCTCGAATCTACCGGCCCTCGGCAGCCATTCTCCAATATTGCTCTGTGGGGCCCCAAAATCCGAACGACTGAGACTGCAAAACACATGCAAAGAGTGACCACTGAAAACTTTGGCTGGCCCTAACCCTCACATGGTACCCCACCCACAGCACCACCAACGATCGGCCTACGGCTTTGCCTTTGACCACAAACCTCTAATCTACCAGCCCTCGGCAGCCATTCTCCAATATTGCTCTGTGGGGCCCCAAAATCCGAACGACTGAGACTGCAAAACACATGCAAAGAGTGACCACTGAAAACTTTGGCTGGCCCTAACCCTCACATGGTACCCCACCCACAGCACCACCAACGATCGGCCTACGGCTTTGCCTTTGACCACAAACCTCGAATCTACCGGCCCTCGGCAGCCATTCTCCAATATTGCTCCGTGGGGCCCCAAAATCCGAACGACTGAGACTGCAAAACACATGCAAAGAGTGACCACCGAAAACTTTGGCTGGCCCTAACCCTCACATGGTACCCCACCCACAGCACCACCAACGATCGGCCTACGGCTTTGCCTTTGACCACAAACCTCGAATCTACCGGCCCTCGGCAGCCATTCTCCAACATTGCTCTGTGGGGCCCCAAAATCCGAACGACTGAGACTGCAAAACACATGCAAAGAGTGACCACTGAAAACTTTGGCTGGCCCTAACCCTCACATGGTACCCCACCCACAGCACCACCAACGATCGGCCTACGGCTTTGCGTTTGACCACAAACCTCGAATCTACCGGCCCTCGGCAGCCATTCTCCAATATTGCTCTGTGGGGCCCCAAAATCCGAACGACTGAGACTGCAAAACACATGCAAAGAGTGACCACTGAAAACTTTGGCTGGCCCTAACCCTCACATGGTACCCCACCCACAGCACCACCAACCCTCGGCCTACGGCTTTGCCTTTGACCACAAACCTCGAATCTACCAGCCCTCGGCCGCCATTCTCCAATATTGCTCACAGGGCCCCAAAATCCGAACGACTGAGACTGCAAAACACATGCAAAGAGTGACCACCGAAAACTTTGGCTGGCCCTAACCCTCACATGGTACCCCACCCACAGCACCACCAACGATCGGCCTACGGCTTTGCCTTTGACCACAAACCTCGAATCTACCGGCCCTCGGCAGCCATTCTCCAATATTGCTCTGTGGGGCCCCAAAATCCGAACGACTGAGACTGCAAAACACATGCAAAGAGTGACCACTGAAAACTTTGGCTGGCCCTAACCCTCACATGGTACCCCACCCACAGCACCACCAACGATCGGCCTACGGCTTTGCCTTTGACCACAAACCTCGAATCTACCGGCCCTCGGCAGCCATTCTCCAATATTGCTCTGTGGGGCCCCAAAATCCGAACGACTGAGACTGCAAAACACATGCAAAGAGTGACCACCGAAAACTTTGGCTGGCCCTAACCCTCACATGGTACCCCACCCACAGCACCACCAACGATCGGCCTACGGCTTTGCCTTTGACCACAAACCTCGAATCTACCGGCCCTCGGCAGCCATTCTCCAACATTGCTCTGTGGGGCCCCAAAATCCGAACGACTGAGACTGCAAAACACATGCAGAGAGTGACCACTGAAAACTTTGGCTGGCCCTAACCCTCACATGGTACCCCACCCACAGCACCACCAACGATCGGCCTACGGCTTTGCCTTTGACCACAAACCTCGAATCTACCGGCCCTTGGCAGCCGTTGTCCAATATTGCTCAAAGGGCCCCAAAATCCGAACGACTGAGACTGCAAAACACATGCAAAGAGTGACCACTGAAAACTTTGGCTGGCCCTAACCCTCACATGGTACCCCACCCACAGCACCACCAACCCTCGGCCTACGGCTTTGCCTTTGACCACAAACCTCGAATCTACCGGCCCTCGGCAGCCATTCTCCAATATTGCTCACAGGGCCCCAAAATCCGAACGACTGAGACTGCAAAACACATGCAAAGAGTGACCACTGAAAACTTTGGCTGGCCCTAACCCTCACATGGTACCCCACCCACAGCACCACCAACGATCGGCCTACGGCTTTGCCTTTGACCACAAACCTCGAATCTACCGGCCCTCGGCAGCCATTCTCCAATATTGCTCTGTGGGGCCCCAAAATCCGAACGACTGAGACTGCAAAACACATGCAAAGAGTGACCACTGAAAACTTTGGCTGGCCCTAACCCTCACATGGTACCCCACCCACAGCACCACCAACCATCGGCCTACGGCTTTGCCTTTGACCACAAACCTCGAATCTACCGGCCCTCGGCAGCCATTCTCCAATATTGCTCTGTGGGGCCCCAAAATCCGAACGACTGAGACTGCAAAACACATGCAAAGAGTGACCACTGAAAACTTTGGCTGGCCCTAACCCTCACATGGTACCCCACCCACAGCACCACCAACGATCGGCCTACGGCTTTGCCTTTGACCACAAACCTCGAATCTACCGGCCCTCGGCAGCCATTCTCCAATATTGCTCCGTGGGGCCCCAAAATCCGAACGACTGAGACTGCAAAACACATGCAAAGAGTGACCACCGAAAACTTTGGCTGGCCCTAACCCTCACATGGTACCCCACCCACAGCACCACCAACCATCGGCCTACGGCTTTGCCTTTGACCACAAACCTCGAATCTACCGGCCCTCGGCAGCCATTCTCCAATATTGCTCCGTGGGGCCCCAAAATCCGAACGACTGAGACTGCAAAACACATGCAAAGAGTGACCACTGAAAACTTTGGCTGGCCCTAACCCTCACATGGTACCCCACCCACAGCACCACCAACGATCGGCCTACGGCTTTGCCTTTGACCACAAACCTCGAATCTACCGGCCCTCGGCAGCCATTCTCCAATATTGCTCTGTGGGGCCCCAAAATCCGAACGACTGAGACTGCAAAACACATGCAAAGAGTGACCACTGAAAACTTTGGCTGGCCCTAACCCTCACATGGTACCCCACCCACAGCACCACCAACGATCGGCCTACGGCTTTGCCTTTGACCACAAACCTCGAATCTACCGGCCCTCGGCAGCCATTCTCCAATATTGCTCTGTGGGGCCCCAAAATCCGAACGACTGAGACTGCAAAACACATGCAAAGAGTGACCACTGAAAACTTGGGCTGGCCTTAACCCTCACATGGTACCCCACCCACAGCACCACCAACGATTGGCCTACTGCTTTGCCTTTGACCACAAACCTCGAATATATCGGCCCTCGGCAGCCATTCTCCAATATTGCTCTGTGGGGCCCCAAAATCCGAACGACTGAGACTGCAAAACACATGCAGAGAGTGACCACTGAAAACTTTGGCTGGCCCTAACCCTCACATGGTACCCCACCCACAGCACCACCAACCCTCGGCCTACGGCTTTGCCTTTGACCACAAACCTTGAATCTACCGGCCCTCGGCAGCCATTCTCCAATATTGCTCACAGGGCCCCAAAATCCGAACGACTGAGACTGCAAAACACATGCAAAGAGTGACCACTGAAAACTTTGGCTGGCCCTAACCCTCACATGGTACCCCACCCACAGCACCACCAACGATCGGCCTACGGCTTTGCCTTTGACCACAAACCTCGAATCTACCGGCCCTCGGCAGCCATTCTCCAATATTGCTCAAAGGGCCCCAAAATCCGAACGACTGAGACTGCAAAACACATGCAAAGAGTGACCACTGAAAACTTGGGCTGGCCCTAACCCTCACATGGTACCCCACCCACAGCACCACCAACAATCGGCCTACGGCTTTGCCTTTGACCACAAACTTCGAATCTACCGGCCCTCGGCAGCCATTCTCCAATATTGCTCTGTGGGGCCCCAAAATCCGAACGACTGAGACTGCAAAACACATGCAAAGAGTGACCACTGAAAACTTTGGCTGGCCCTAACCCTCACATGGTACCCCACCCACAGCACCACCAACGATCGGCCTACGGCTTTGCCTTTGACCACAAACCTCGAATCTACCGGCCCTCGGCAGCCATTCTCCAATATTGCTCAAAGGGCCCAAAAATCCGAACGACTGAGACTGCAAAACACATGCAAAGAATGACAACTTAAAACTTGGGCTGGCCCTAACCCTCACATGGTACCCCACCCACAGCACCACCAACGATCGGCCTACGGCTTTGCCTTTGACCACAAACCTCGAATCTACCGGCCCTCGGCAGCCATTCTCCAATATTGCTCTGTGGGGCCCCAAAATCCGAACGACTGAGACTGCTAAACACATGCAAAGAGTGACCACCGAAAACTTTGGCTGGCCCTAACCCTCACATGGTACCCCACCCACAGCACCACCAACCATCGGCCTACGGCTTGCCTTTGACCACAAACCTCGAATCTACCGGCCCTCGGCAGCCATTCTCCAATATTGCTCAAAGGGCCCCAAAATCCGAACGACTGAGATTGCAAAACACATGCAAAGAGTGACCACCGAAAACTTTGGCTGGCCCTAACCCTCACATGGTACCCCACCCACAGCACCACCAACGATCGGCCTACGGCTTTGCCTTTGACCACAAACCTCGAATCTACCGGCCCTCGGCAGCCATTCTCCAACATTGCTCTGTGGGGCCCCAAAATCAGAACGACTGAGACTGCAAAACACATGCAAAGAGTGACCACTGAAAACTTTGGCTGGCCCTAACCCTCACATGGTACCCCACCCACAGCACCACCAACGATCGGCCTACGGCTTTGCGTTTGACCACAAACCTCGAATCTACCGGCCCTCGGCAGCCATTCTCCAATATTGCTCTGTGGGGCCCCAAAATCCGAACGACTGAGACTGCAAAACACATGCAAAGAGTGACCACTGAAAACTTTGGCTGGCCCTAACCCTCACATGGTACCCCACCCACAGCACCACCAACGATCGGCCTACGGCTTTGCCTTTGACCACAAACCTCGAATCTACCGGCCCTCGGCAGCCATTCTCCAATATTGCTCCGTGGGGCCCCAAAATCCGAACGACTGAGACTGCAAAACACATGCAAAGAGTGACCACTGAAAACTTTGGCTGGCCCTAACCCTCACATGGTACCCCACCCACAGCACCACCAACGATCGGCCTACGGCTTTGCCTTTGACCACAAACCTCGAATCTACCGGCCCTCGGCAGCCATTCTCCAATATTGCTCAAAGGGCCCCAAAATCCGAACGACTGAGACTGCAAAACACATGCAAAGAGTGACCACCGAAAACTTTGGCTGGCCTTAACCCTCACATGGTACCCCACCCACAGCACCACCAACGATCGGCCTACGGCTTTGCCTTTGACCACAAACCTCGAATCTACCGGCCCTCGGCAGCCATTCTCCAATATTGCTCTGTGGGGCCCCAAAATCCGAACGACTGAGACTGCAAAACACATGCAGAGAGTGACCACTGAAAACTTTGGCTGGCCCTAACCCTCACATGGTACCCCACCCACAGCACCACCAACGATCGGCCTACGGCTTTGCCTTTGACCACAAACCTCGAATCTACCGGCCCTCGGCAGCCATTCTCCAATATTGCTCCGTGGGGCCCCAAAATCCGAACGACTGAGATTGCAAAACACATGCAAAGAGTGACCACCGAAAACTTTGGCTGGCCCTAACCCTCACATGGTACCCCACCCACAGCACCACCAACCATCGGCCTATGGCTTTGCCTTTGACCACAAACCTCGAATCTACCGGCCCTCGGCAGCCATTCTCCAACATTGCTCTGTGGGGCCCCAAAATCCGAACGACTGAGACTGCAAAACACATGCAAAGAGTGACCACTGAAAACTTGGGCTGGCCCTAACCCTCACATGGTACCCCACCCACAGCACCACCAACGATCGGCCTACGGCTTTGCCTTTGACCACAAACCTCGAATCTACCGGCCCTCGGCAGCCATTCTCCAATATTGCTCAAAGGGCCCCAAAATCCGAACGACTGAGACTGCAAAACACATGCAAAGAGTGACCACTGAAAACTTTGGCTGGCCCTAATCCTGACATGGTACCCCACCCACAGCACCACCAACGATCGGCCTACGGCTTTGCCTTTGACCACAAACCTCGAATCTACCGGCCCTCGGCAGCCATTCTCCAATATTGCTCAAAGGGCCCCAAAATCCGAACGACTGAGACTGCAAAACACATGCAAAGAATGACCACCGAAAACTTTGGCTGGCCTTAACCCTCACATGGTACCCCACCCACAGCACCACCAACGATCGGCCTACGGCTTTGCCTTTGACCACAAACCTCGAATCTACCGGCCCTCGGCAGCCATTCTCCAATATTGCTCTGTGGGGCCCCAAAATCCGAACGACTGAGACTGCAAAACACATGCAGAGAGTGACCACTGAAAACTTTGGCTGGCCCTAACCCTCACATGGTACCCCACCCACAGCACCACCAACGATCGGCCTACGGCTTTGCCTTTGACCACAAACCTCGAATCTACCGGCCCTCGGCAGCCATTCTCCAATATTGCTCTGTGGGGCCCCAAAATCCGAACGACTGAGACTGCAAAACACATGCAAAGAGTGACCACTGAAAACTTTGGCTGGCCCTAACCCTCACATGGTACCCCACCCACAGCACCACCAACCATCGGTCTACGGCTTTGCCTTTGACCACAAACCTCGAATCTACCGGCCCTCGGCAGCCATTCTCCAATATTGCTCTGTGGGGCCCCAAAATCCGAACGACTGAGACTGCAAAACACATGCAAAGAGTGACCACTGAAAACTTTGGCTGGCCCTAACCCTCACATGGTACCCCACCCACAGCACCACCAACCATCGGCCTACGGCTTTGCCTTTGACCACAAACCTCGAATCTACCGGCCCTCGGCAGCCATTCTCCAATATTGCTCAAAGGGCCCCAAAATCCGAACGACTGAGACTGCAAAACACATGCAAAGAGTGACCACCGAAAACTTTGGCTGGCCCTAACCCTCACATGGTACCCCACCCACAGCACCACCAACGATCGGCCTACGGCTTTGCCTTTGACCACAAACCTCGAATCTACCGGCCCTCGGCAGCCATTCTCCAATATTGCTCTGTGGGGCCCCAAAATCCGAACGACTGAGACTGCAAAACACATGCAGAGAGTGACCACTGAAAACTTTGGCTGGCCCTAACCCTCACATGGTACCCCACCCACAGCACCACCAACGATCGGCCTACGGCTTTGCCTTTGACCACAAACCTCGAATCTACCGGCCCTCGGCAGCCATTCTCCAATATTGCTCCGTGGGGCCCCAAAATCCGAACGACTGAGACTGCAAAACACATGCAAAGAGTGACCACCGAAAACTTTGGCTGGCCCTAACCCTCACATGGTACCCCACCCACAGCACCACCAACGATCGGCCTATGGCTTTGCCTTTGACCACAAACCTCGAATCTACCGGCCCTCGGCAGCCATTCTCCAACATTGCTCTGTGGGGCCCCAAAATCCGAACGACTGAGACTGCAAAACACATGCAAAGAGTGACCACTGAAAACTTGGGCTGGCCCTAACCCTCACATGGTACCCCACCCACAGCACCACCAACCATCGGCCTACGGCTTTGCCTTTGACCACAAACCTCGAATCTACCGGCCCTCGGCAGCCATTCTCCAATATTGCTCTGTGGGGCCCCAAAATCCGAACGACTGAGACTGCAAAACACATGCAAAGAGTGACCACTGAAAACTTTGGCTGGCCCTAACCCTCACATGGTACCCCACCCACAGCACCACCAACGATCGGCCTACGGCTTTGCCTTTGACCACAAACCTCGAATCTACCGGCCCTCGGCAGCCATTCTCCAATATTGCTCAAAGGGCCCCAAAATCCGAACGACTGAGACTGCAAAACACATGCAGAGAGTGACCACTGAAAACTTTGGCTGGCCCTAACCCTCACATGGTACCCCACCCACAGCACCACCAACGATCGGCCTACGGCTTTGCCTTTGACCACAAACCTCGAATCTACCGGCCCTCGGCAGCCATTCTCCAATATTGCTCCGTGGGGCCCCAAAATCCGAACGACTGAGATTGCAAAACACATGCAAAGAGTGACCACTGAAAACTTTGGCTGGCCCTAACCCTCACATGGTACCCCACCCACAGCACCACCAACGATCGGCCTATGGCTTTGCCTTTGACCACAAACCTCGAATCTACCGGCCCTCGGCAGCCATTCTCCAACATTGCTCTGTGGGGCCCCAAAATCCGAACGACTGAGACTGCAAAACACATGCAAAGAGTGACCACTGAAAACTTGGGCTGGCCCTAACCCTCACATGGTACCCCACCCACAGCACCACCAACGATCGGCCTACGGCTTTGCCTTTGACCACAAACCTCGAATCTACCGGCCCTCGGCAGCCATTCTCCAATATTGCTCTGTGGGGCCCCAAAATCCGAACGACTGAGACTGCAAAACACATGCAAAGAGTGACCACTGAAAACTTTGGCTGGCCCTAACCCTCACATGGTACCCCACCCACAGCACCACCAACGATCGGCCTACGGCTTTGTATTTGACCACAAACCTCGAATCTACCGGCCCTCGGCAGCCATTCTCCAATATTGCTCAAAGGGCCCCAAAATCCGAACGACTGAGACCGCAAAACACATGCAAAGAATGACCACCGAAAACTTTGGCTGGCCTTAACCCTCACATGGTACCCCACCCACAGCACCACCAACCATCGGCCTACGGCTTTGCCTTTGACCACAAACCTCGAATCTACCGGCCCTCGGCAGCCATTCTCCAATATTGCTCTGTGGGGCCCCAAAATCCGAACGACTGAGACTGCAAAACACATGCAAAGAGTGACCACTGAAAACTTTGGCTGGCCCTAACCCTCACATGGTACCCCACCCACAGCACCACCAACGATCGGCCTACGGCTTTGCCTTTGACCACAAACCTCGAATCTACCGGCCCTCGGCAGCCATTCTCCAATATTGCTCCATGGGGCCCCAAAATCCGAACGACTGAGACTGCAAAACACATGCAAAGAGTGACCACTGAAAACTTTGGCTGGCCCTAACCCTCACATGGTACCCCACCCACAGCACCACCAACGATCGGCCTACGGCTTTGCCTTTGACCACAAACCTCGAATCTACCGGCCCTCGGCAGCCATTCTCCAATATTGCTCCGTGGGGCCCCAAAATCCGAACGACTGAGACTGCAAAACACATGCAAAGAGTGACCACCGAAAACTTTGGCTGGCCCTAACCCTCACATGGTACCCCACCCACAGCACCACCAACGATCGGCCTACGGCTTTGCCTTTGACCACAAACCTCGAATCTACCGGCCCTCGGCAGCCATTCTCCAATATTGCTCTGTGGGGCCCCAAAATCCGAACGACTGAGACTGCAAAACACATGCAGAGAGTGACCACTGAAAACTTTGGCTGGCCCTAACCCTCACATGCTACCCCACCCACAGCACCACCAACGATCGGCCTACGGCTTTGCCTTTGACCACAAACCTCGAATCTACCGGCCCTCGGCAGCCATTCTCCAATATTGCTCCATGGGGCCCCAAAATCCGAACGACTGAGATTGCAAAACACATGCAAAGAGTGACCACCGAAAACTTTGGCTGGCCCTAACCCTCACATGGTACCCCACCCACAGCACCACCAACGATCGGCCTATGGCTTTGCCTTTGACCACAAACCTCGAATCTACCGGCCCTCGGCAGCCATTCTCCAATATTGCTCTGTGGGGCCCCAAAATCCGAACGACTGAGACTGCAAAACACATGCAAAGAGTGACCACTGAAAACTTGGGCTGGCCCTAACCCTCACATGGTACCCCACCCACAGCACCACCAACGATCGGCCTACGGCTTTGCCTTTGACCACAAACCTCGAATCTACCGGCCCTCGGCAGCCATTCTCCAATATTGCTCTGTGGGGCCCCAAAATCCGAACGACTGAGACTGCAAAACACATGCAGAGAGTGACCACTGAAAACTTTGGCTGGCCCTAACCCTCACATGGTACCCCACCCACAGCACCACCAACGATCGGCCTACGGCTTTGCCTTTGACCACAAACCTCGAATCTACCGGCCCTTGGCAGCCGTTCTCCAATATTGCTCAAAGGGCCCCAAAATCCGAACGACTGAGACTGCAAAACACATGCAAAGAGTGACCACTGAAAACTTTGGCTGGCCCTAACCCTCACATGGTACCCCACCCACAGCACCACCAACGATTGGCCTACGTCTTTGCCTTTGACCACAAACCTCGAATCTACCGGCCCTCGGCAGCCATTCTCCAATATTGCTCTGTGGGGCCCCAAAATCCGAACGACTGAGACTGCAAAACACATGCAAAGAGTGACCACTGAAAACTTTGGCTGGCCCTAACCCTCACATGGTACCCCACCCACAGCACCACCAACGATCGGCCTACGGCTTTGCCTTTGACCACAAACCTCGAATCTACCGGCCCTCGGCAGCCATTCTCCAATATTGCTGAAAGGGCCCCAAAATCCGAACGACTGAGACTGCAAAACACATGCAAAGAGTGACCACTGAAAACTTTGGCTGGCCCTAACCCTCACATGGTACCCCACCCACAGCACCACCAACGATCGGCCTACGGCTTTGCCTTTGACCACAAACCTCGAATCTACCGGCCCTCGGCAGCCATTCTCCAATATTGCTCTGTGGGGCCCCAAAATCCGAACGACTGAGACTGCAAAACACATGCAAAGAGTGACCACTGAAAACTTGGGCTGGCCTTAACCCTCACATGGTACCCCACCCACAGCACCACCAACGATTGGCCTACGTCTTTGCCTTTGACCACAAACCTCGAATATATTGGCCCTCGGCAGCCATTCTCCAATATTGCTCTGTGGGGCCCCAAAATCCGAACGACTGAGACTGCAAAACACATGCAAAGAGTGACCACTGAAAACTTTGGCTGGCCCTAACCCTCACATGGTACCCCACCCACAGCACCACCAACGATCGGCCTACGGCTTTGCCTTTGACCACAAACCTCGAATCTACCAGCCCTCGGCAGCCATTCTCCAATATTGCTCTGTGGGGCCCCAAAATCCGAACGACTGAGACTGCAAAACACATGCAAAGAGTGACCACTGAAAACTTTGGCTGGCCCTAACCCTCACATGGTACCCCACCCACAGCACCACCAACGATCGGCCTACGGCTTTGCCTTTGACCACAAACCTCGAATCTACCGGCCCTCGGCAGCCATTCTCCAATATTGCTCTGTGGGGCCCCAAAATCCGAACGACTGAGACTGCAAAACACATGCAAAGAGTGACCACTGAAAACTTTGGCTGGCCCTAACCCTCACATGGTACCCCACCCACAGCACCACCAACGATCGGCCTACGGCTTTGCGTTTGACAACAAACCTCGAATCTACCGGCCCTCGGCAGCCATTCTCCAATATTGCTCTGTGGGGCCCCAAAATCCGAACGACTGAGACTGCAAAACACATGCAAAGAGTGACCACTGAAAACTTTGGCTGGCCCTAACCCTCACATGGTACCCCACCCACAGCACCACCAACGATCGGCCTACGGCTTTGCCTTTGACCACAAACCTCGAATCTACCGGCCCTCGGCAGCCATTCTCCAATATTGCTCACAGGGCCCCAAAATCCGAACGACTGAGACTGCAAAACACATGCAAAGAGTGACCACTGAAAACTTTGGCTGGCCCTAACCCTCACATGGTACCCCACCCACAGCACCACCAACGATCGGCCTACGGCTTTGCCTTTGACCACAAACCTCGAATCTACCGGCCCTCGGCAGCCATTCTCCAATATTGCTCTGTGGGGCCCCAAAATCCGAACGACTGAGACTGCAAAACACATGCAAAGAGTGACCACTGAAAACTTTGGCTGGCCCTAACCCTCACATGGTACCCCACCCACAGCACCACCAACCATCGGCCTACGGCTTTGCCTTTGACCACAAACCTCGAATCTACCGGCCCTCGGCAGCCATTCTCCAATATTGCTCTGTGGGGCCCCAAAATCCGAACGACTGAGACTGCAAAACACATGCAAAGAGTGACCACTGAAAACTTTGGCTGGCCCTAACCCTCACATGGTACCCCACCCACAGCACCACCAACGATCGGCCTACGGCTTTGCCTTTGACCACAAACCTCGAATCTACCGGCCCTCGGCAGCCATTCTCCAATATTGCTCCGTGGGGCCCCAAAATCCGAACGACTGAGACTGCAAAACACATGCAAAGAGTGACCACCGAAAACTTTGGCTGGCCCTAACCCTCACATGGTACCCCACCCACAGCACCACCAACCATCGGCCTACGGCTTTGCCTTTGACCACAAACCTCGAATCTACCGGCCCTCGGCAGCCATTCTCCAATATTGCTCCGTGGGGCCCCAAAATCCGAACGACTGAGACTGCAAAACACATGCAAAGAGTGACCACTGAAAACTTTGGCTGGCCCTAACCCTCACATGGTACCCCACCCACAGCACCACCAACGATCGGCCTACGGCTTTGCCTTTGACCACAAACCTCGAATCTACCGGCCCTCGGCAGCCATTCTCCAATATTGCTCTGTGGGGCCCCAAAATCCGAACGACTGAGACTGCAAAACACATGCAAAGAGTGACCACTGAAAACTTTGGCTGGCCCTAACCCTCACATGGTACCCCACCCACAGCACCACCAACGATCGGCCTACGGCTTTGCCTTTGACCACAAACCTCGAATCTACCGGCCCTCGGCAGCCATTCTCCAATATTGCTCTGTGGGGCCCCAAAATCCGAACGACTGAGACTGCAAAACACATGCAAAGAGTGACCACTGAAAACTTGGGCTGGCCTTAACCCTCACATGGTACCCCACCCACAGCACCACCAACGATTGGCCTACTGCTTTGCCTTTGACCACAAACCTCGAATATATCGGCCCTCGGCAGCCATTCTCCAATATTGCTCTGTGGGGCCCCAAAATCCGAACGACTGAGACTGCAAAACACATGCAGAGAGTGACCACTGAAAACTTTGGCTGGCCCTAACCCTCACATGGTACCCCACCCACAGCAGCACCAACCCTCGGCCTACGGCTTTGCCTTTGACCACAAACCTTGAATCTACCGGCCCTCGGCAGCCATTCTCCAATATTGCTCACAGGGCCCCAAAATCCGAACGACTGAGACTGCAAAACACATGCAAAGAGTGACCACTGAAAACTTTGGCTGGCCCTAACCCTCACATGGTACCCCACCCACAGCACCACCAACGATCGGCCTACGGCTTTGCCTTTGACCACAAACCTCGAATCTACCGGCCCTCGGCAGCCATTCTCCAATATTGCTCAAAGGGCCCCAAAATCCGAACGACTGAGACTGCAAAACACATGCAAAGAGTGACCACTGAAAACTTGGGCTGGCCCTAACCCTCACATGGTACCCCACCCACAGCACCACCAACAATCGGCCTACGGCTTTGCCTTTGACCACAAACCTCGAATCTACCGGCCCTCGGCAGCCATTCTCCAATATTGCTCTGTGGGGCCCCAAAATCCGAACGACTGAGACTGCAAAACACATGCAAAGAGTGACCACTGAAAACTTTGGCTGGCCCTAACCCTCACATGGTACCCCACCCACAGCACCACCAACGATCGGCCTACGGCTTTGCCTTTGACCACAAACCTCGAATCTACCGGCCCTCGGCAGCCATTCTCCAATATTGCTCAAAGGGCCCAAAAATCCGAACGACTGAGACTGCAAAACACATGCAAAGAATGACAACTTAAAACTTGGGCTGGCCCTAACCCTCACATGGTACCCCACCCACAGCACCACCAACGATCGGCCTACGGCTTTGCCTTTGACCACAAACCTCGAATCTACCGGCCCTCGGCAGCCATTCTCCAATATTGCTCTGTGGGGCCCCAAAATCCGAACGACTGAGACTGCTAAACACATGCAAAGAGTGACCACCGAAAACTTTGGCTGGCCCTAACCCTCACATGGTACCCCACCCACAGCACCACCAACCATCGGCCTACGGCTTGCCTTTGACCACAAACCTCGAATCTACCGGCCCTCGGCAGCCATTCTCCAATATTGCTCAAAGGGCCCCAAAATCCGAACGACTGAGATTGCAAAACACATGCAAAGAGTGACCACCGAAAACTTTGGCTGGCCCTAACCCTCACATGGTACCCCACCCACAGCACCACCAACGATCGGCCTACGGCTTTGCCTTTGACCACAAACCTCGAATCTACCGGCCCTCGGCAGCCATTCTCCAACATTGCTCTGTGGGGCCCCAAAATCAGAACGACTGAGACTGCAAAACACATGCAAAGAGTGACCACTGAAAACTTTGGCTGGCCCTAACCCTCACATGGTACCCCACCCACAGCACCACCAACGATCGGCCTACGGCTTTGCCTTTGACCACAAACCTCGAATCTACCGGCCCTCGGCAGCCATTCTCCAATATTGCTCTGTGGGGCCCCAAAATCCGAACGACTGAGACTGCAAAACACATGCAAAGAGTGACCACTGAAAACTTTGGCTGGCCCTAACCCTCACATGGTACCCCACCCACAGCACCACCAACGATCGGCCTACGGCTTTGCCTTTGACCACAAACCTCGAATCTACCGGCCCTCGGCAGCCATTCTCCAATATTGCTCCGTGGGGCCCCAAAATCCGAACGACTGAGACTGCAAAACACATGCAAAGAGTGACCACTGAAAACTTTGGCTGGCCCTAACCCTCACATGGTACCCCACCCACAGCACCACCAACGATCGGCCTACGGCTTTGCCTTTGACCACAAACCTCGAATCTACCGGCCCTCGGCAGCCATTCTCCAATATTGCTCAAAGGGCCCCAAAATCCGAACGACTGAGACTGCAAAACACATGCAAAGAGTGACCACCGAAAACTTTGGCTGGCCTTAACCCTCACATGGTACCCCACCCACAGCACCACCAACGATCGGCCTACGGCTTTGCCTTTGACCATAAACCTCGAATCTACCGGCCCTCGGCAGCCATTCTCCAATATTGCTCTGTGGGGCCCCAAAATCCGAACGACTGAGACTGCAAAACACATGCAGAGAGTGACCACTGAAAACTTTGGCTGGCCCTAACCCTCACATGGTACCCCACCCACAGCACCACCAACGATCGGCCTACGGCATTGCCTTTGACCACAAACCTCGAATCTACCGGCCCTCGGCAGCCATTCTCCAATATTGCTCAAAGGGCCCCAAAATCCGAACGACTGAGATTGCAAAACACATGCAAAGAGTGACCACCGAAAACTTTGGCTGGCCCTAACCCTCACATGGTACCCCACCCACAGCACCACCAACCATCGGCCTATGGCTTTGCCTTTGACCACAAACCTCGAATCTACCGGCCCTCGGCAGCCATTCTCCAACATTGCTCTGTGGGGCCCCAAAATCCGAACGACTGAGACTGCAAAACACATGCAAAGAGTGACCACTGAAAACTTGGGCTGGCCCTAACCCTCACATGGTACCCCACCCACAGCACCACCAACGATCGGCCTACGGCTTTGCCTTTGACCACAAACCTCGAATCTACCGGCCCTCGGCAGCCATTCTCCAATATTGCTCAAAGGGCCCCAAAATCCGAACGACTGAGACTGCAAAACACATGCAAAGAGTGACCACTGAAAACTTTGGCTGGCCCTAATCCTGACATGGTACCCCACCCACAGCACCACCAACGATCGGCCTACGGCTTTGCCTTTGACCACAAACCTCGAATCTACCGGCCCTCGGCAGCCATTCTCCAATATTGCTCAAAGGGCCCCAAAATCCGAACGACTGAGACTGCAAAACACATGCAAAGAATGACCACCGAAAACTTTGGCTGGCCTTAACCCTCACATGGTACCCCACCCACAGCACCACCAACGATCGGCCTACGGCTTTGCCTTTGACCACAAACCTCGAATCTACCGGCCCTCGGCAGCCATTCTCCAATATTGCTCTGTGGGGCCCCAAAATCCGAACGACTGAGACTGCAAAACACATGCAGAGAGTGACCACTGAAAACTTTGGCTGGCCCTAACCCTCACATGGTACCCCACCCACAGCACCACCAACGATCGGCCTACGGCTTTGCCTTTGACCACAAACCTCGAATCTACCGGCCCTCGGCAGCCATTCTCCAATATTGCTCTGTGGGGCCCCAAAATCCGAACGACTGAGACTGCAAAACACATGCAAAGAGTGACCACTGAAAACTTTGGCTGGCCCTAACCCTCACATGGTACCCCACCCACAGCACCACCAACGATCGGCCTACGGCTTTGCCTTTGACCACAAACCTCGAATCTACCGGCCCTCGGCAGCCATTCTCCAATATTGCTCTGTGGGGCCCCAAAATCCGAACGACTGAGACTGCAAAACACATGCAAAGAGTGACCACTGAAAACTTTGGCTGGCCCTAACCCTCACATGGTACCCCACCCACAGCACCACCAACCATCGGCCTACGGCTTTGCCTTTGACCACAAACCTCGAATCTACCGGCCCTCGGCAGCCATTCTCCAATATTGCTCAAAGGGCCCCAAAATCCGAACGACTGAGACTGCAAAACACATGCAAAGAGTGACCACCGAAAACTTTGGCTGGCCCTAACCCTCACATGGTACCCCACCCACAGCACCACCAACGATCGGCCTACGGCTTTGCCTTTGACCACAAACCTCGAATCTACCGGCCCTCGGCAGCCATTCTCCAATATTGCTCTGTGGGGCCCCAAAATCCGAACGACTGAGACTGCAAAACACATGCAGAGAGTGACCACTGAAAACTTTGGCTGGCCCTAACCCTCACATGGTACCCCACCCACAGCACCACCAACGATCGGCCTACGGCTTTGCCTTTGACCACAAACCTCGAATCTACCGGCCCTCGGCAGCCATTCTCCAATATTGCTCCGTGGGGCCCCAAAATCCGAACGACTGAGACTGCAAAACACATGCAAAGAGTGACCACCGAAAACTTTGGCTGGCCCTAACCCTCACATGGTACCCCACCCACAGCACCACCAACGATCGGCCTATGGCTTTGCCTTTGACCACAAACCTCGAATCTACCGGCCCTCGGCAGCCATTCTCCAACATTGCTCTGTGGGGCCCCAAAATCCGAACGACTGAGACTGCAAAACACATGCAAAGAGTGACCACTGAAAACTTGGGCTGGCCCTAACCCTCACATGGTACCCCACCCACAGCACCACCAACGATCGGCCTACGGCTTTGCCTTTGACCACAAACCTCGAATCTACCGGCCCTCGGCAGCCATTCTCCAATATTGCTCTGTGGGGCCCCAAAATCCGAACGACTGAGACTGCAAAACACATGCAAAGAGTGACCACTGAAAACTTTGGCTGGCCCTAACCCTCACATGGTACCCCACCCACAGCACCACCAACGATCGGCCTACGGCTTTGCCTTTGACCACAAACCTCGAATCTACCGGCCCTCGGCAGCCATTCTCCAATATTGCTCAAAGGGCCCCAAAATCCGAACGACTGAGACTGCAAAACACATGCAAAGAATGACCACCGAAAACTTTGGCTGGCCTTAACCCTCACATGGTACCCCACCCACAGCACCACCAACGATCGGCCTACGGCTTTGCCTTTGACCACAAACCTCGAATCTACCGGCCCTCGGCAGCCATTCTCCAATATTGCTCTGTGGGGCCCCAAAATCCGAACGACTGAGACTGCAAAACACATGCAGAGAGTGACCACTGAAAACTTTGGCTGGCCCTAACCCTCACATGGTACCCCACCCACAGCACCACCAACGATCGGCCTACGGCTTTGCCTTTGACCACAAACCTCGAATCTACCGGCCCTTGGCAGCCGTTCTCCAATATTGCTCAAAGGGCCCCAAAATCCGAACGACTGAGACTGCAAAACACATGCAAAGAGTGACCACTGAAAACTTTGGCTGGCCCTAACCCTCACATGGTACCCCACCCACAGCACCACCAACGATCGGCCTACGGCTTTGCCTTTGACCACAAACCTCGAATCTACCGGCCCTCGGCAGCCATTCTCCAATATTGCTCAAAGGGCCCCAAAATCCGAACGACTGAGACTGCAAAACACATGCAGAGAGTGACCACTGAAAACTTTGGCTGGCCCTAACCCTCACATGGTACCCCACCCACAGCACCACCAACGATCGGCCTACGGCTTTGCCTTTGACCACAAACCTCGAATCTACCGGCCCTCGGCAGCCATTCTCCAATATTGCTCAAAGGGCCCCAAAATCCGAACGACTGAGATTGCAAAACACATGCAAAGAGTGACCACTGAAAACTTTGGCTGGCCCTAACCCTCACATGGTACCCCACCCACAGCACCACCAACGATCGGCCTATGGCTTTGCCTTTGACCACAAACCTCGAATCTACCGGCCCTCGGCAGCCATTCTCCAACATTGCTCTGTGGGGCCCCAAAATCCGAACGACTGAGACTGCAAAACACATGCAAAGAGTGACCACTGAAAACTTGGGCTGGCCCTAACCCTCACATGGTACCCCACCCACAGCACCACCAACGATCGGCCTACGGCTTTGCCTTTGACCACAAACCTCGAATCTACCGGCCCTCGGCAGCCATTCTCCAATATTGCTCTGTGGGGCCCCAAAATCCGAACGACTGAGACTGCAAAACACATGCAAAGAGTGACCACTGAAAACTTTGGCTGGCCCTAACCCTCACATGGTACCCCACCCACAGCACCACCAACGATCGGCCTACGGCTTTGTATTTGACCACAAACCTCGAATCTACCGGCCCTCGGCAGCCATTCTCCAATATTGCTCAAAGGGCCCCAAAATCCGAACGACTGAGACCGCAAAACACATGCAAAGAATGACCACCGAAAACTTTGGCTGGCCTTAACCCTCACATGGTACCCCACCCACAGCACCACCAACCATCGGCCTACGGCTTTGCCTTTGACCACAAACCTCGAATCTACCGGCCCTCGGCAGCCATTCTCCAATATTGCTCTGTGGGGCCCCAAAATCCGAACGACTGAGACTGCAAAACACATGCAAAGAGTGACCACTGAAAACTTTGGCTGGCCCTAACCCTCACATGGTACCCCACCCACAGCACCACCAACGATCGGCCTACGGCTTTGCCTTTGACCACAAACCTCGAATCTACCGGCCCTCGGCAGCCATTCTCCAATATTGCTCCATGGGGCCCCAAAATCCGAACGACTGAGACTGCAAAACACATGCAAAGAGTGACCACTGAAAACTTTGGCTGGCCCTAACCCTCACATGGTACCCCACCCACAGCACCACCAACGATCGGCCTACGGCTTTGCCTTTGACCACAAACCTCGAATCTACCGGCCCTCGGCAGCCATTCTCCAATATTGCTCCGTGGGGCCCCAAAATCCGAACGACTGAGACTGCAAAACACATGCAAAGAGTGACCACCGAAAACTTTGGCTGGCCCTAACCCTCACATGGTACCCCACCCACAGCACCACCAACGATCGGCCTACGGCTTTGCCTTTGACCACAAACCTCGAATCTACCGGCCCTCGGCAGCCATTCTCCAATATTGCTCTGTGGGGCCCCAAAATCCGAACGACTGAGACTGCAAAACACATGCAGAGAGTGACCACTGAAAACTTTGGCTGGCCCTAACCCTCACATGCTACCCCACCCACAGCACCACCAACGATCGGCCTACGGCTTTGCCTTTGACCACAAACCTCGAATCTACCGGCCCTCGGCAGCCATTCTCCAATATTGCTCCATGGGGCCCCAAAATCCGAACGACTGAGATTGCAAAACACATGCAAAGAGTGACCACCGAAAACTTTGGCTGGCCCTAACCCTCACATGGTACCCCACCCACAGCACCACCAACGATCGGCCTATGGCTTTGCCTTTGACCACAAACCTCGAATCTACCGGCCCTCGGCAGCCATTCTCCAATATTGCTCTGTGGGGCCCCAAAATCCGAACGACTGAGACTGCAAAACACATGCAAAGAGTGACCACTGAAAACTTGGGCTGGCCCTAACCCTCACATGGTACCCCACCCACAGCACCACCAACGATCGGCCTACGGCTTTGCCTTTGACCACAAACCTCGAATCTACCGGCCCTCGGCAGCCATTCTCCAATATTGCTCTGTGGGGCCCCAAAATCCGAACGACTGAGACTGCAAAACACATGCAGAGAGTGACCACTGAAAACTTTGGCTGGCCCTAACCCTCACATGGTACCCCACCCACAGCACCACCAACGATCGGCCTACGGCTTTGCCTTTGACCACAAACCTCGAATCTACCGGCCCTTGGCAGCCGTTCTCCAATATTGCTCAAAGGGCCCCAAAATCCGAACGACTGAGACTGCAAAACACATGCAAAGAGTGACCACTGAAAACTTTGGCTGGCCCTAACCCTCACATGGTACCCCACCCACAGCACCACCAACGATCGGCCTACGGCTTTGCCTTTGACCACAAACCTCGAATCTACCGGCCCTCGGCAGCCATTCTCCAATATTGCTCTGTGGGGCCCCAAAATCCGAACGACTGAGACTGCAAAACACATGCAAAGAGTGACCACTGAAAACTTTGGCTGGCCCTAACCCTCACATGGTACCCCACCCACAGCACCACCAACGATCGGCCTACGGCTTTGTATTTGACCACAAACCTCGAATCTACCGGCCCTCGGCAGCCATTCTCCAATATTGCTCAAAGGGCCCCAAAATCCGAACGACTGAGACCGCAAAACACATGCAAAGAATGACCACCGAAAACTTTGGCTGGCCTTAACCCTCACATGGTACCCCACCCACAGCACCACCAACCATCGGCCTACGGCTTTGCCTTTGACCACAAACCTCGAATCTACCGGCCCTCGGCAGCCATTCTCCAATATTGCTCTGTGGGGCCCCAAAATCCGAACGACTGAGACTGCAAAACACATGCAAAGAGTGACCACTGAAAACTTTGGCTGGCCCTAACCCTCACATGGTACCCCACCCACAGCACCACCAACGATCGGCCTACGGCTTTGCCTTTGACCACAAACCTCGAATCTACCGGCCCTCGGCAGCCATTCTCCAATATTGCTCCATGGGGCCCCAAAATCCGAACGACTGAGACTGCAAAACACATGCAAAGAGTGACCACTGAAAACTTTGGCTGGCCCTAACCCTCACATGGTACCCCACCCACAGCACCACCAACGATCGGCCTACGGCTTTGCCTTTGACCACAAACCTCGAATCTACCGGCCCTCGGCAGCCATTCTCCAATATTGCTCCGTGGGGCCCCAAAATCCGAACGACTGAGACTGCAAAACACATGCAAAGAGTGACCACCGAAAACTTTGGCTGGCCCTAACCCTCACATGGTACCCCACCCACAGCACCACCAACGATCGGCCTACGGCTTTGCCTTTGACCACAAACCTCGAATCTACCGGCCCTCGGCAGCCATTCTCCAATATTGCTCTGTGGGGCCCCAAAATCCGAACGACTGAGACTGCAAAACACATGCAGAGAGTGACCACTGAAAACTTTGGCTGGCCCTAACCCTCACATGCTACCCCACCCACAGCACCACCAACGATCGGCCTACGGCTTTGCCTTTGACCACAAACCTCGAATCTACCGGCCCTCGGCAGCCATTCTCCAATATTGCTCCATGGGGCCCCAAAATCCGAACGACTGAGATTGCAAAACACATGCAAAGAGTGACCACCGAAAACTTTGGCTGGCCCTAACCCTCACATGGTACCCCACCCACAGCACCACCAACGATCGGCCTATGGCTTTGCCTTTGACCACAAACCTCGAATCTACCGGCCCTCGGCAGCCATTCTCCAATATTGCTCTGTGGGGCCCCAAAATCCGAACGACTGAGACTGCAAAACACATGCAAAGAGTGACCACTGAAAACTTGGGCTGGCCCTAACCCTCACATGGTACCCCACCCACAGCACCACCAACGATCGGCCTACGGCTTTGCCTTTGACCACAAACCTCGAATCTACCGGCCCTCGGCAGCCATTCTCCAATATTGCTCTGTGGGGCCCCAAAATCCGAACGACTGAGACTGCAAAACACATGCAGAGAGTGACCACTGAAAACTTTGGCTGGCCCTAACCCTCACATGGTACCCCACCCACAGCACCACCAACGATCGGCCTACGGCTTTGCCTTTGACCACAAACCTCGAATCTACCGGCCCTTGGCAGCCGTTCTCCAATATTGCTCAAAGGGCCCCAAAATCCGAACGACTGAGACTGCAAAACACATGCAAAGAGTGACCACTGAAAACTTTGGCTGGCCCTAACCCTCACATGGTACCCCACCCACAGCACCACCAACGATTGGCCTACGTCTTTGCCTTTGACCACAAACCTCGAATCTACCGGCCCTCGGCAGCCATTCTCCAATATTGCTCTGTGGGGCCCCAAAATCCGAACGACTGAGACTGCAAAACACATGCAAAGAGTGACCACTGAAAACTTTGGCTGGCCCTAACCCTCACATGGTACCCCACCCACAGCACCACCAACGATCGGCCTACGGCTTTGCCTTTGACCACAAACCTCGAATCTACCGGCCCTCGGCAGCCATTCTCCAATATTGCTCAAAGGGCCCCAAAATCCGAACGACTGAGACTGCAAAACACATGCAAAGAATGACCACCGAAAACTTTGGCTGGCCTTAACCCTCACATGGTACCCCACCCACAGCACCACCAACGATCGGCCTACGGCTTTGCCTTTGACCACAAACCTCGAATCTACCGGCCCTCGGCAGCCATTCTCCAATATTGCTCTGTGGGGCCCCAAAATCCGAACGACTGAGACTGCAAAACACATGCAGAGAGTGACCACTGAAAACTTTGGCTGGCCCTAACCCTCACATGGTACCCCACCCACAGCACCACCAACGATCGGCCTACGGCTTTGCCTTTGACCACAAACCTCGAATCTACCGGCCCTTGGCAGCCGTTCTCCAATATTGCTCAAAGGGCCCCAAAATCCGAACGACTGAGACTGCAAAACACATGCAAAGAGTGACCACTGAAAACTTTGGCTGGCCCTAACCCTCACATGGTACCCCACCCACAGCACCACCAACGATCGGCCTACGGCTTTGCCTTTGACCACAAACCTCGAATCTACCGGCCCTCGGCAGCCATTCTCCAATATTGCTCAAAGGGCCCCAAAATCCGAACGACTGAGACTGCAAAACACATGCAGAGAGTGACCACTGAAAACTTTGGCTGGCCCTAACCCTCACATGGTACCCCACCCACAGCACCACCAACGATCGGCCTACGGCTTTGCCTTTGACCACAAACCTCGAATCTACCGGCCCTCGGCAGCCATTCTCCAATATTGCTCAAAGGGCCCCAAAATCCGAACGACTGAGATTGCAAAACACATGCAAAGAGTGACCACTGAAAACTTTGGCTGGCCCTAACCCTCACATGGTACCCCACCCACAGCACCACCAACGATCGGCCTATGGCTTTGCCTTTGACCACAAACCTCGAATCTACCGGCCCTCGGCAGCCATTCTCCAACATTGCTCTGTGGGGCCCCAAAATCCGAACGACTGAGACTGCAAAACACATGCAAAGAGTGACCACTGAAAACTTGGGCTGGCCCTAACCCTCACATGGTACCCCACCCACAGCACCACCAACGATCGGCCTACGGCTTTGCCTTTGACCACAAACCTCGAATCTACCGGCCCTCGGCAGCCATTCTCCAATATTGCTCTGTGGGGCCCCAAAATCCGAACGACTGAGACTGCAAAACACATGCAAAGAGTGACCACTGAAAACTTTGGCTGGCCCTAACCCTCACATGGTACCCCACCCACAGCACCACCAACGATCGGCCTACGGCTTTGTATTTGACCACAAACCTCGAATCTACCGGCCCTCGGCAGCCATTCTCCAATATTGCTCAAAGGGCCCCAAAATCCGAACGACTGAGACCGCAAAACACATGCAAAGAATGACCACCGAAAACTTTGGCTGGCCTTAACCCTCACATGGTACCCCACCCACAGCACCACCAACCATCGGCCTACGGCTTTGCCTTTGACCACAAACCTCGAATCTACCGGCCCTCGGCAGCCATTCTCCAATATTGCTCTGTGGGGCCCCAAAATCCGAACGACTGAGACTGCAAAACACATGCAAAGAGTGACCACTGAAAACTTTGGCTGGCCCTAACCCTCACATGGTACCCCACCCACAGCACCACCAACGATCGGCCTACGGCTTTGCCTTTGACCACAAACCTCGAATCTACCGGCCCTCGGCAGCCATTCTCCAATATTGCTCCATGGGGCCCCAAAATCCGAACGACTGAGACTGCAAAACACATGCAAAGAGTGACCACTGAAAACTTTGGCTGGCCCTAACCCTCACATGGTACCCCACCCACAGCACCACCAACGATCGGCCTACGGCTTTGCCTTTGACCACAAACCTCGAATCTACCGGCCCTCGGCAGCCATTCTCCAATATTGCTCCGTGGGGCCCCAAAATCCGAACGACTGAGACTGCAAAACACATGCAAAGAGTGACCACCGAAAACTTTGGCTGGCCCTAACCCTCACATGGTACCCCACCCACAGCACCACCAACGATCGGCCTACGGCTTTGCCTTTGACCACAAACCTCGAATCTACCGGCCCTCGGCAGCCATTCTCCAATATTGCTCTGTGGGGCCCCAAAATCCGAACGACTGAGACTGCAAAACACATGCAGAGAGTGACCACTGAAAACTTTGGCTGGCCCTAACCCTCACATGCTACCCCACCCACAGCACCACCAACGATCGGCCTACGGCTTTGCCTTTGACCACAAACCTCGAATCTACCGGCCCTCGGCAGCCATTCTCCAATATTGCTCCATGGGGCCCCAAAATCCGAACGACTGAGATTGCAAAACACATGCAAAGAGTGACCACCGAAAACTTTGGCTGGCCCTAACCCTCACATGGTACCCCACCCACAGCACCACCAACGATCGGCCTATGGCTTTGCCTTTGACCACAAACCTCGAATCTACCGGCCCTCGGCAGCCATTCTCCAATATTGCTCTGTGGGGCCCCAAAATCCGAACGACTGAGACTGCAAAACACATGCAAAGAGTGACCACTGAAAACTTGGGCTGGCCCTAACCCTCACATGGTACCCCACCCACAGCACCACCAACGATCGGCCTACGGCTTTGCCTTTGACCACAAACCTCGAATCTACCGGCCCTCGGCAGCCATTCTCCAATATTGCTCTGTGGGGCCCCAAAATCCGAACGACTGAGACTGCAAAACACATGCAGAGAGTGACCACTGAAAACTTTGGCTGGCCCTAACCCTCACATGGTACCCCACCCACAGCACCACCAACGATCGGCCTACGGCTTTGCCTTTGACCACAAACCTCGAATCTACCGGCCCTTGGCAGCCGTTCTCCAATATTGCTCAAAGGGCCCCAAAATCCGAACGACTGAGACTGCAAAACACATGCAAAGAGTGACCACTGAAAACTTTGGCTGGCCCTAACCCTCACATGGTACCCCACCCACAGCACCACCAACGATCGGCCTACGGCTTTGCCTTTGACCACAAACCTCGAATCTACCGGCCCTCGGCAGCCATTCTCCAATATTGCTCTGTGGGGCCCCAAAATCCGAACGACTGAGACTGCAAAACACATGCAAAGAGTGACCACTGAAAACTTTGGCTGGCCCTAACCCTCACATGGTACCCCACCCACAGCACCACCAACGATCGGCCTACGGCTTTGTATTTGACCACAAACCTCGAATCTACCGGCCCTCGGCAGCCATTCTCCAATATTGCTCAAAGGGCCCCAAAATCCGAACGACTGAGACCGCAAAACACATGCAAAGAATGACCACCGAAAACTTTGGCTGGCCTTAACCCTCACATGGTACCCCACCCACAGCACCACCAACCATCGGCCTACGGCTTTGCCTTTGACCACAAACCTCGAATCTACCGGCCCTCGGCAGCCATTCTCCAATATTGCTCTGTGGGGCCCCAAAATCCGAACGACTGAGACTGCAAAACACATGCAAAGAGTGACCACTGAAAACTTTGGCTGGCCCTAACCCTCACATGGTACCCCACCCACAGCACCACCAACGATCGGCCTACGGCTTTGCCTTTGACCACAAACCTCGAATCTACCGGCCCTCGGCAGCCATTCTCCAATATTGCTCCATGGGGCCCCAAAATCCGAACGACTGAGACTGCAAAACACATGCAAAGAGTGACCACTGAAAACTTTGGCTGGCCCTAACCCTCACATGGTACCCCACCCACAGCACCACCAACGATCGGCCTACGGCTTTGCCTTTGACCACAAACCTCGAATCTACCGGCCCTCGGCAGCCATTCTCCAATATTGCTCCGTGGGGCCCCAAAATCCGAACGACTGAGACTGCAAAACACATGCAAAGAGTGACCACCGAAAACTTTGGCTGGCCCTAACCCTCACATGGTACCCCACCCACAGCACCACCAACGATCGGCCTACGGCTTTGCCTTTGACCACAAACCTCGAATCTACCGGCCCTCGGCAGCCATTCTCCAATATTGCTCTGTGGGGCCCCAAAATCCGAACGACTGAGACTGCAAAACACATGCAGAGAGTGACCACTGAAAACTTTGGCTGGCCCTAACCCTCACATGCTACCCCACCCACAGCACCACCAACGATCGGCCTACGGCTTTGCCTTTGACCACAAACCTCGAATCTACCGGCCCTCGGCAGCCATTCTCCAATATTGCTCCATGGGGCCCCAAAATCCGAACGACTGAGATTGCAAAACACATGCAAAGAGTGACCACCGAAAACTTTGGCTGGCCCTAACCCTCACATGGTACCCCACCCACAGCACCACCAACGATCGGCCTATGGCTTTGCCTTTGACCACAAACCTCGAATCTACCGGCCCTCGGCAGCCATTCTCCAATATTGCTCTGTGGGGCCCCAAAATCCGAACGACTGAGACTGCAAAACACATGCAAAGAGTGACCACTGAAAACTTGGGCTGGCCCTAACCCTCACATGGTACCCCACCCACAGCACCACCAACGATCGGCCTACGGCTTTGCCTTTGACCACAAACCTCGAATCTACCGGCCCTCGGCAGCCATTCTCCAATATTGCTCTGTGGGGCCCCAAAATCCGAACGACTGAGACTGCAAAACACATGCAGAGAGTGACCACTGAAAACTTTGGCTGGCCCTAACCCTCACATGGTACCCCACCCACAGCACCACCAACGATCGGCCTACGGCTTTGCCTTTGACCACAAACCTCGAATCTACCGGCCCTTGGCAGCCGTTCTCCAATATTGCTCAAAGGGCCCCAAAATCCGAACGACTGAGACTGCAAAACACATGCAAAGAGTGACCACTGAAAACTTTGGCTGGCCCTAACCCTCACATGGTACCCCACCCACAGCACCACCAACGATTGGCCTACGTCTTTGCCTTTGACCACAAACCTCGAATCTACCGGCCCTCGGCAGCCATTCTCCAATATTGCTCTGTGGGGCCCCAAAATCCGAACGACTGAGACTGCAAAACACATGCAAAGAGTGACCACTGAAAACTTTGGCTGGCCCTAACCCTCACATGGTACCCCACCCACAGCACCACCAACGATCGGCCTACGGCTTTGCCTTTGACCACAAACCTCGAATCTACCGGCCCTCGGCAGCCATTCTCCAATATTGCTGAAAGGGCCCCAAAATCCGAACGACTGAGACTGCAAAACACATGCAAAGAGTGACCACTGAAAACTTTGGCTGGCCCTAACCCTCACATGGTACCCCACCCACAGCACCACCAACGATCGGCCTACGGCTTTGCCTTTGACCACAAACCTCGAATCTACCGGCCCTCGGCAGCCATTCTCCAATATTGCTCTGTGGGGCCCCAAAATCCGAACGACTGAGACTGCAAAACACATGCAAAGAGTGACCACTGAAAACTTTGGCTGGCCTTAACCCTCACATGGTACCCCACCCACAGCACCACCAACGATTGGCCTACGTCTTTGCCTTTGACCACAAACCTCGAATATATTGGCCCTCGGCAGCCATTCTCCAATATTGCTCTGTGGGGCCCCAAAATCCGAACGACTGAGACTGCAAAACACATGCAAAGAGTGACCACTGAAAACTTTGGCTGGCCCTAACCCTCACATGGTACCCCACCCACAGCACCACCAACGATCGGCCTACGGCTTTGCCTTTGACCACAAACCTCGAATCTACCAGCCCTCGGCAGCCATTCTCCAATATTGCTCTGTGGGGCCCCAAAATCCGAACGACTGAGACTGCAAAACACATGCAAAGAGTGACCACTGAAAACTTTGGCTGGCCCTAACCCTCACATGGTACCCCACCCACAGCACCACCAACGATCGGCCTACGGCTTTGCCTTTGACCACAAACCTCGAATCTACCGGCCCTCGGCAGCCATTCTCCAATATTGCTCTGTGGGGCCCCAAAATCCGAACGACTGAGACTGCAAAACACATGCAAAGAGTGACCACTGAAAACTTTGGCTGGCCCTAACCCTCACATGGTACCCCACCCACAGCACCACCAACGATCGGCCTACGGCTTTGCGTTTGACAACAAACCTCGAATCTACCGGCCCTCGGCAGCCATTCTCCAATATTGCTCTGTGGGGCCCCAAAATCCGAACGACTGAGACTGCAAAACACATGCAAAGAGTGACCACTGAAAACTTTGGCTGGCCCTAACCCTCACATGGTACCCCACCCACAGCACCACCAACCATCGGCCTACGGCTTTGCCTTTGACCACAAACCTCGAATCTACCGGCCCTCGGCAGCCATTCTCCAATATTGCTCTGTGGGGCCCCAAAATCCGAACGACTGAGACTGCAAAACACATGCAAAGAGTGACCACTGAAAACTTTGGCTGGCCCTAACCCTCACATGGTACCCCACCCACAGCACCACCAACCATCGGCCTACGGCTTTGCCTTTGACCACAAACCTCGAATCTACCGGCCCTCGGCAGCCATTCTCCAATATTGCTCTGTGGGGCCCCAAAATCCGAACGACTGAGACTGCAAAACACATGCAAAGAGTGACCACTGAAAACTTTGGCTGGCCCTAACCCTCACATGGTACCCCACCCACAGCACCACCAACCATCGGCCTACGGCTTTGCGTTTGACCACAAACCTCGAATCTACCGGCCCTCGGCAGCCATTCTCCAATATTGCTCTGTGGGGCCCCAAAATCCGAACGACTGAGACTGCAAAACACATGCAAAGAGTGACCACTGAAAACTTTGGCTGGCCCTAACCCTCACATGGTACCCCACCCACAGCACCACCAACGATCGGCCTACGGCTTTGCCTTTGACCACAAACCTCGAATCTACCAGCCCTCGGCAGCCATTCTCCAATATTGCTCTGTGGGGCCCCAAAATCCGAACGACTGAGACTGCAAAACACATGCAAAGAGTGACCACTGAAAACGACCACTGAAAACTTTGGCTGGCCCTAACCCTCACATGGTACCCCACCCACAGCACCACCAACGATCGGCCTACGGCTTTGCCTTTGACCACAAACCTCGAATCTACCGGCCCTCGGCAGCCATTCTCCAATATTGCTCCGTGGGGCCCCAAAATCCGAACGACTGAGATTGCAAAACACATGCAAAGAGTGACCACCGAAAACTTTGGCTGGCCCTAACCCTCACATGGTACCCCACCCACAGCACCACCAACCATCGGCCTACGGCTTTGCCTTTGACCACAAACCTCGAATCTACCGGCCCTCGGCAGCCATTCTCCAACATTGCTCTGTGGGGCCCCAAAATCCGAACGACTGAGACTGCAAAACACATGCAAAGAGTGACCACTGAAAACTTTGGCTGGCCCCAACCCTCACATGGTACCCCACCCACAGCACCACCAACGATCGGCCTACGGCTTTGCCTTTGACCACAAACCTCGAATCTACCGGCCCTCGGCAGCCATTCTCCAATATTGCTCTGTGGGGCCCCAAAATCCGAACGACTGAGACTGCAAAACACATGCAAAGAGTGACCACTGAAAACTTTGGCTGGCCCTAACCCTCACATGGTACCCCACCCACAGCACCACCAACCATCGGCCTACGGCTTTGCGTTTGACCACAAACCTCGAATCTACCGGCCCTCGGCAGCCATTCTCCAATATTGCTCTGTGGGGCCCCAAAATCCGAACGACTGAGACTGCAAAACACATGCAAAGAGTGACCACTGAAAACTTTGGCTGGCCCTAACCCTCACATGGTACCCCACCCACAGCACCACCAACGATCGGCCTACGGCTTTGCCTTTGACCACAAACCTCGAATCTACCAGCCCTCGGCAGCCATTCTCCAATATTGCTCTGTGGGGCCCCAAAATCCGAACGACTGAGACTGCAAAACACATGCAAAGAGTGACCACTGAAAACTTTGGCTGGCCCTAACCCTCACATGGTACCCCACCCACAGCACCACCAACGATCGGCCTACGGCTTTGCCTTTGACCACAAACCTCGAATCTACCGGCCCTCGGCAGCCATTCTCCAATATTGCTCCGTGGGGCCCCAAAATCCGAACGACTGAGATTGCAAAACACATGCAAAGAGTGACCACCGAAAACTTTGGCTGGCCCTAACCCTCACATGGTACCCCACCCACAGCACCACCAACCATCGGCCTACGGCTTTGCCTTTGACCACAAACCTCGAATCTACCGGCCCTCGGCAGCCATTCTCCAACATTGCTCTGTGGGGCCCCAAAATCCGAACGACTGAGACTGCAAAACACATGCAAAGAGTGACCACTGAAAACTTTGGCTGGCCCTAACCCTCACATGCTACCCCACCCACAGCACCACCAACGATCGGCCTACGGCTTTGCCTTTGACCACAAACCTCGAATCTACCGGCCCTCGGCAGCCATTCTCCAATATTGCTCCGTGGGGCCCCAAAATCCGAACGACTGAGACTGCAAAACACATGCAAAGAGTGACCACTGAAAACTTTGGCTGGCCCTAACCCTCACATGGTACCCCACCCACAGCACCACCAACGATCGGCCTACGGCTTTGCCTTTGACCACAAACCTCGAATCTACCGGCCCTCGGCAGCCATTCTCCAATATTGCTCAAAGGGCCCCAAAATCCGAACGACTGAGACTGCAAAACACATGCAAAGAGTGACCACCGAAAACTTTGGCTGGCCTTAACCCTCACATGGTACCCCACCCACAGCACCACCAACCATCGGCCTACGGCTTTGCCTTTGACCACAAACCTCGAATCTACCGGCCCTCGGCAGCCATTCTCCAACATTGCTCTGTGGGGCCCCAAAATCCGAACGACTGAGACTGCAAAACACATGCAAAGAGTGACCACTGAAAACTTTGGCTGGCCCTAACCCTCACATGGTACCCCACCCACAGCACCACCAACGATCGGCCTACGGCTTTGCCTTTGACCACAAACCTCGAATCTACCGGCCCTCGGCAGCCATTCTCCAATATTGCTCTGTGGGGCCCCAAAATCCGAACGACTGAGACTGCAAAACACATGCAAAGAGTGACCACTGAAAACTTTGGCTGGCCCTAACCCTCACATGGTACCCCACCCACAGCACCACCAACGATCAGCCTACGGCTTTGCCTTTGACCACAAACCTCGAATCTACCGGCCCTCGGCAGCCATTCTCCAATATTGCTCCGTGGGGCCCCAAAATCCGAACGACTGAGACTGCAAAACACATGCAAAGAGTGACCACTGAAAACTTTGGCTGGCCCTAACCCTCACATGGTACCCCACCCACAGCACCACCAACCATCGGCCTACGGCTTTGCCTTTGACCACAAACCTCGAATCTACCGGCCCTCGGCAGCCATTCTCCAATATTGCTCTGTGGGGCCCCAAAATCCGAATGACTGAGACTGCAAAACACATGCAAAGAGTGACCACTGAAAACTTTGGCTGGCCCTAACCCTCACATGGTACCCCACCCACAGCACCACCAACGATCGGCCTACGGCTTTGCCTTTGACCACAAACCTCGAATCTACCGGCCCTCGGCAGCCATTCTCCAATATTGCTCTGTGGGGCCCCAAAATCCGAACGACTGAGACTGCAAAACACATGCAAAGAGTGACCACTGAAAACTTTGGCTGGCCCTAACCCTCACATGGTACCCCACCCACAGCACCACCAACGATCGGCCTACGGCTTTGCCTTTGACCACAAACCTCGAATCTACCGGCCCTCGGCAGCCATTCTCCAATATTGCTCAAAGGGCCCCAAAATCCGAACGACTGAGACTGCAAAACACATGCAAAGAGTGACCACCGAAAACTTTGGCTGGCCTTAACCCTCACATGGTACCCCACCCACAGCACCACCAACCATCGGCCTACGGCTTTGCCTTTGACCACAAACCTCGAATCTACCGGCCCTCGGCAGCCATTCTCCAACATTGCTCTGTGGGGCCCCAAAATCCGAACGACTGAGACTGCAAAACACATGCAAAGAGTGACCACTGAAAACTTTGGCTGGCCCTAACCCTCACATGGTACCCCACCCACAGCACCACCAACGATCGGCCTACGGCTTTGCCTTTGACCACAAACCTCGAATCTACCGGCCCTCGGCAGCCATTCTCCAATATTGCTCTGTGGGGCCCCAAAATCCGAACGACTGAGACTGCAAAACACATGCAAAGAGTGACCACTGAAAACTTTGGCTGGCCCTAACCCTCACATGGTACCCCACCCACAGCACCACCAACGATCAGCCTACGGCTTTGCCTTTGACCACAAACCTCGAATCTACCGGCCCTCGGCAGCCATTCTCCAATATTGCTCCGTGGGGCCCCAAAATCCGAACGACTGAGACTGCAAAACACATGCAAAGAGTGACCACTGAAAACTTTGGCTGGCCCTAACCCTCACATGGTACCCCACCCACAGCACCACCAACCATCGGCCTACGGCTTTGCCTTTGACCACAAACCTCGAATCTACCGGCCCTCGGCAGCCATTCTCCAATATTGCTCTGTGGGGCCCCAAAATCCGAATGACTGAGACTGCAAAACACATGCAAAGAGTGACCACTGAAAACTTTGGCTGGCCCTAACCCTCACATGGTACCCCACCCACAGCACCACCAACGATCGGCCTACGGCTTTGCCTTTGACCACAAACCTCGAATCTACCGGCCCTCGGCAGCCATTCTCCAATATTGCTCTGTGGGGCCCCAAAATCCGAACGACTGAGACTGCAAAACACATGCAAAGAGTGACCACTGAAAACTTTGGCTGGCCCTAACCCTCACATGGTACCCCACCCACAGCACCACCAACCATCGGCCTACGGCTTTGCCTTTGACCACAAACCTCGAATCTACCGGCCCTCGGCAGCCATTCTCCAATATTGCTCTGTGGGGCCCCAAAATCCGAACGACTGAGACTGCAAAACACATGCAAAGAGTGACCACTGAAAACTTTGGCTGGCCCTAACCCTCACATGGTACCCCACCCACAGCACCACCTACGATCGGCCTACGGCTTTGCCTTTGACCACAAACCTCGAATCTACCAGCCCTCGGCAGCCATTCTCCAATATTGCTCTGTGGGGCCCCAAAATCCGAACGACTGAGACTGCAAAACACATGCAAAGAGTGACCACTGAAAACTTTGGCTGGCCCTAACCCTCACATGGTACCCCACCCACAGCACCACCAACGATCGGCCTACTGCTTTGCCTTTGACCACAAACCTCGAATCTACCGGCCCTCGGCAGCCATTCTCCAATATTGCTCCGTGGGGCCCCAAAATCCGAACGACTGAGATTGCAAAACACATGCAAAGAGTGACCACCGAAAACTTTGGCTGGCCCTAACCCTCACATGGTACCCCACCCACAGCACCACCAACGATCGGCCTACGGCTTTGCCTTTGACCACAAACCTCGAATCTACCGGCCCTCGGCAGCTATTCTCCAATATTGCTTAAAGGGCCCCAAAATCCGAACGACTGAGACTGCAAAACACATGCAAAGAGTGACCACTGAAAACTTTGGCTGGCCCTAACCCTCACATGGTACCCCACCCACAGCACCACCAACCATCGGCCTACGGCTTTGCGTTTGACCACAAACCTCGAATCTACCGGCCCTCGGCAGCCATTCTCCAACATTGCTCTGTGGGGCCCCAAAATCCGAACGACTGAGACTGCAAAACACATGCAAAGAGTGACCACTGAAAACTTTGGCTGGCCCTAACCCTCACATGGTACCCCACCCACAGCACCACCAACGATCGGCCTACGGCTTTGCCTTTGACCACAAACCTCGAATCTACCGGCCCTCGGCAGCCATTCTCCAATATTGCTCCGTGGGGCCCCAAAATCCGAATGACTGAGACTGCAAAACACATGCAAAGAGTGACCACTGAAAACTTTGGCTGGCCCTAACCCTCACATGGTACCCCACCCACAGCACCACCAACCATCGGCCTACGGCTTTGCCTTTGACCACAAACCTCGAATCTACCGGCCCTCGGCAGCCATTCTCCAATATTGCTCAAAGGGCCCCAAAATCCGAACGACTGAGACTGCAAAACACATGCAAAGAGTGACCACCGAAAACTTTGGCTGGCCTTAACCCTCACATGGTACCCCACCCACAGCACCACCAACGATCGGCCTACGGCTTTGCCTTTGACCACAAACCTCGAATCTACCAGCCCTCGGCAGCCATTCTCCAATATTGCTCTGTGGGGCCCCAAAATCCGAACGACTGAGACTGCAAAACACATGCAGAGAGTGACCACTGAAAACTTTGGCTGGCCCTAACCCTCACATGGTACCCCACCCACAGCACCACCAACGATCGGCCTACGGCTTTGCCTTTGACCACAAACCTCGAATCTACCGGCCCTCGGCAGCCATTCTCCAACATTGCTCTGTGGGGCCCCAAAATCCGAACGACTGAGACTGCAAAACACATGCAAAGAGTGACCACTGAAAACTTTGGCTGGCCCTAACCCTCACATGGTACCCCACCCACAGCACCACCAACGATCGGCCTACGGCTTTGCCTTTGACCACAAACCTCGAATCTACCGGCCCTCGGCAGCCATTCTCCAATATTGCTCTGTGGGGCCCCAAAATCCGAACGACTGAGACTGCAAAACACATGCAAAGAGTGACCACTGAAAACTTTGGCTGGCCCTAACCCTCACATGGTACCCCACCCACAGCACCACCAACCATCGGCCTACGGCTTTGCCTTTGACCACAAACCTCGAATCTACCGGCCCTCGGCAGCCATTCTCCAATATTGCTCTGTGGGGCCCCAAAATCCGAACGACTGAGACTGCAAAACACATGCAAAGAGTGACCACTGAAAACTTTGGCTGGCCCTAACCCTCACATGGTACCCCACCCACAGCACCACCAACCATCGGCCTACGGCTTTGCCTTTGACCACAAACCTCGAATCTACCGGCCCTCGGCAGCCATTCTCCAATATTGCTCTGTGGGGCCCCAAAATCCGAATGACTGAGACTGCAAAACACATGCAAAGAGTGACCACTGAAAACTTTGGCTGGCCCTAACCCTCACATGGTACCCCACCCACAGCACCACCAACGATCGGCCTACGGCTTTGCCTTTGACCACAAACCTCGAATCTACCGGCCCTCGGCAGCCATTCTCCAATATTGCTCTGTGGGGCCCCAAAATCCGAACGACTGAGACTGCAAAACACATGCAAAGAGTGACCACTGAAAACTTTGGCTGGCCCTAACCCTCACATGGTACCCCACCCACAGCACCACCAACCATCGGCCTACGGCTTTGCCTTTGACCACAAACCTCGAATCTACCGGCCCTCGGCAGCCATTCTCCAATATTGCTCTGTGGGGCCCCAAAATCCGAACGACTGA
This sequence comes from Heliangelus exortis, assembly GCF_036169615.1. Lineage (NCBI taxonomy): Eukaryota > Metazoa > Chordata > Aves > Apodiformes > Trochilidae > Heliangelus > Heliangelus exortis. Next base: position 6,372,919 of record NC_092446.1, read on the forward strand.
GACTGCAAAACACATGCAAAGAGTGACCACTGAAAACTTTGGCTGGCCCTAACCCTCACATGGTACCCCACCCACAGCACCACCTACGATCGGCCTACGGCTTTGCCTTTGACCACAAACCTCGAATCTACCAGCCCTCGGCAGCCATTCTCCAATATTGCTCTGTGGGGCCCCAAAATCCGAACGACTGAGACTGCAAAACACATGCAAAGAGTGACCACTGAAAACTTTGGCTGGCCCTAACCCTCACATGGTACCCCACCCACAGCACCACCAACGATCGGCCTACGGCTTTGCCTTTGACCACAAACCTCGAATCTACCGGCCCTCGGCAGCCATTCTCCAATATTGCTCTGTGGGGCCCCAAAATCCGAACGACTGAGACTGCAAAACACATGCAAAGAGTGACCACTGAAAACTTTGGCTGGCCCTAACCCTCACATGGTACCCCACCCACAGCACCACCAACGATCGGCCTACGGCTTTGCCTTTGACCACAAACCTCGAATCTACCGGCCCTCGGCAGCCATTCTCCAATATTGCTCTGTGGGGCCCAAAAATCCGAACGACTGAGACTGCAAAACACATGCAAAGAGTGACCACTGAAAACTTTGGCTGGCCCTAACCCTCACATGGTACCCCACCCACAGCACCACCAACCATCGGCCTACGGCTTTGCGTTTGACCACAAACCTCGAATCTACCGGCCCTCGGCAGCCATTCTCCAATATTGCTCTGTGGGGCCCCAAAATCCGAACGACTGAGACTGCAAAACACATGCAAAGAGTGACCACCGAAAACTTTGGCTGGCCCTAACCCTCACATGGTACCCCACCCACAGCACCACCTACGATCGGCCTACGGCTTTGCCTTTGACCACAAACCTCGAATCTACCAGCCCTCGGCAGCCATTCTCCAATATTGCTCTGTGGGGCCCCAAAATCCGAACGACTGAGACTGCAAAACACATGCAAAGAGTGACCACTGAAAACTTTGGCTGGCCCTAACCCTCACATGGTACCCCACCCACAGCACCACCAACGATCGGCCTACTGCTTTGCCTTTGACCACAAACCTCGAATCTACCGGCCCTCGGCAGCCATTCTCCAATATTGCTCCGTGGGGCCCCAAAATCCGAACGACTGAGATTGCAAAACACATGCAAAGAGTGACCACCGAAAACTTTGGCTGGCCCTAACCCTCACATGGTACCCCACCCACAGCACCACCAACCATCGGCCTACGGCTTTGCCTTTGACCACAAACCTCGAATCTACCGGCCCTCGGCAGCCATTCTCCAACATTGCTCTGTGGGGCCCCAAAATCCGAACGACTGAGACTGCAAAACACATGCAAAGAGTGACCACTGAAAACTTTGGCTGGCCCTAACCCTCACATGGTACCCCACCCACAGCACCACCAACGATCGGCCTACGGCTTTGCCTTTGACCACAAACCTCGAATCTACCGGCCCTCGGCAGCCATTCTCCAATATTGCTCTGTGGGGCCCCAAAATCCGAACGACTGAGACTGCAAAACACATGCAAAGAGTGACCACCGAAAACTTTGGCTGGCCCTAACCCTCACATGGTACCCCACCCACAGCACCACCAACGATCGGCCTACGGCTTTGCCTTTGACCACAAACCTCGAATCTACCGGCCCTCGGCAGCCATTCTCCAATATTGCTCTGTGGGGCCCCAAAATCCGAACGACTGAGACTGCAAAACACATGCAAAGAGTGACCACCGAAAACTTTGGCTGGCCTTAACCCTCACATGGTACCCCACCCACAGCACCACCAACGATCGGCCTACGGCTTTGCCTTTGACCACAAACCTCGAATCTACCGGCCCTCGGCAGCCATTCTCCAATATTGCTCTGTGGGGCCCCAAAATCCGAACGACTGAGACTGCAAAACACATGCAAAGAGTGACCACTGAAAACTTTGGCTGGCCCTAACCCTCACATGGTACCCCACCCACAGCACCACCAACGATCGGCCTACGGCTTTGCCTTTGACCACAAACCTCGAATCTACCGGCCCTCGGCAGCCATTCTCCAATATTGCTCTGTGGGGCCCCAAAATCCGAACGACTGAGACTGCAAAACACATGCAAAGAGTGACCACTGAAAACTTTGGCTGGCCCTAACCCTCACATGGTACCCCACCCACAGCACCACCAACGATCGGCCTACGGCTTTGCCTTTGACCACAAACCTCGAATCTACCGGCCCTCGGCAGCCATTCTCCAATATTGCTCTGTGGGGCCCCAAAATCCAAACGACTGAGACTGCAAAACACATGCAAAGAGTGACCACTGAAAACTTTGGCTGGCCCTAACCCTCACATGGTACCCCACCCACAGCACCACCAACGATCGGCCTACGGCTTTGCCTTTGACCACAAACCTCGAATCTACCAGCCCTCGGCAGCCATTCTCCAATATTGCTCAAAGGGCCCCAAAATCCGAACGACTGAGACTGCAAAACACATGCAAAGAGTGACCACTGAAAACTTTGGCTGGCCCTAACCCTCACATGGTACCCCACCCACAGCACCACCAACGATCGGCCTACGGCTTTGCCTTTGACCACAAACCTCGAATCTACCGGCCCTCGGCAGCCATTCTCCAATATTGCTCTGTGGGGCCCCAAAATCCGAACGACTGAGACTGCAAAACACATGCAAAGAGTGACCACTGAAAACTTTGGCTGGCCCTAACCCTCACATGGTACCCCACCCACAGCACCACCAACCATCGGCCTACGGCTTTGCCTTTGACCACAAACCTCGAATCTACCAGCCCTCGGCAGCCATTCTCCAATATTGCTCCGTGGGGCCCCAAAATCCGAACGACTGAGACTGCAAAACACATGCAAAGAGTGACCACTGAAAACTTTGGCTGGCCCTAACCCTCACATGGTACCCCACCCACAGCACCACCAACCATCGGCCTACGGCTTTGCCTTTGACCACAAACCTCGAATCTACCGGCCCTCGGCAGCCATTCTCCAATATTGCTCCGTGGGGCCCCAAAATCCGAACGACTGAGACTGCAAAACACATGCAAAGAGTGACCACCGAAAACTTTGGCTGGCCTTAACCCTCACATGGTACCCCACCCACAGCACCACCAACGATCGGCCTACGGCTTTGCCTTTGACCACAAACCTCGAATCTACCGGCCCTCGGCAGCCATTCTCCAATATTGCTCTGTGGGGCCCCAAAATCCGAACGACTGAGACTGCAAAACACATGCAAAGAGTGACCACTGAAAACTTTGGCTGGCCCTAACCCTCACATGGTACCCCACCCACAGCACCACCAACGATCGGCCTACTGCTTTGCCTTTGACCACAAACCTCGAATCTACCGGCCCTCGGCAGCCATTCTCCAATATTGCTCCGTGGGGCCCCAAAATCCGAACGACTGAGATTGCAAAACACATGCAAAGAGTGACCACCGAAAACTTTGGCTGGCCCTAACCCTCACATGGTACCCCACCCACAGCACCACCAACCATCGGCCTACGGCTTTGCCTTTGACCACAAACCTCGAATCTACCGGCCCTCGGCAGCCATTCTCCAACATTGCTCTGTGGGGCCCCAAAATCCGAACGACTGAGACTGCAAAACACATGCAAAGAGTGACCACTGAAAACTTTGGCTGGCCCTAACCCTCACATGGTACCCCACCCACAGCACCACCAACGATCGGCCTACGGCTTTGCCTTTGACCACAAACCTCGAATCTACCGGCCCTCGGCAGCCATTCTCCAATATTGCTCTGTGGGGCCCCAAAATCCGAACGACTGAGACTGCAAAACACATGCAAAGAGTGACCACCGAAAACTTTGGCTGGCCCTAACCCTCACATGGTACCCCACCCACAGCACCACCAACGATCGGCCTACGGCTTTGCCTTTGACCACAAACCTCGAATCTACCGGCCCTCGGCAGCCATTCTCCAATATTGCTCTGTGGGGCCCCAAAATCCGAACGACTGAGACTGCAAAACACATGCAAAGAGTGACCACCGAAAACTTTGGCTGGCCTTAACCCTCACATGGTACCCCACCCACAGCACCACCAACGATCGGCCTACGGCTTTGCCTTTGACCACAAACCTCGAATCTACCGGCCCTCGGCAGCCATTCTCCAATATTGCTCTGTGGGGCCCCAAAATCCGAACGACTGAGACTGCAAAACACATGCAAAGAGTGACCACTGAAAACTTTGGCTGGCCCTAACCCTCACATGGTACCCCACCCACAGCACCACCAACGATCGGCCTACGGCTTTGCCTTTGACCACAAACCTCGAATCTACCGGCCCTCGGCAGCCATTCTCCAATATTGCTCTGTGGGGCCCCAAAATCCGAACGACTGAGACTGCAAAACACATGCAAAGAGTGACCACTGAAAACTTTGGCTGGCCCTAACCCTCACATGGTACCCCACCCACAGCACCACCAACGATCGGCCTACGGCTTTGCCTTTGACCACAAACCTCGAATCTACCGGCCCTCGGCAGCCATTCTCCAATATTGCTCTGTGGGGCCCCAAAATCCAAACGACTGAGACTGCAAAACACATGCAAAGAGTGACCACTGAAAACTTTGGCTGGCCCTAACCCTCACATGGTACCCCACCCACAGCACCACCAACGATCGGCCTACGGCTTTGCCTTTGACCACAAACCTCGAATCTACCAGCCCTCGGCAGCCATTCTCCAATATTGCTCAAAGGGCCCCAAAATCCGAACGACTGAGACTGCAAAACACATGCAAAGAGTGACCACTGAAAACTTTGGCTGGCCCTAACCCTCACATGGTACCCCACCCACAGCACCACCAACGATCGGCCTACGGCTTTGCCTTTGACCACAAACCTCGAATCTACCGGCCCTCGGCAGCCATTCTCCAATATTGCTCTGTGGGGCCCCAAAATCCGAACGACTGAGACTGCAAAACACATGCAAAGAGTGACCACTGAAAACTTTGGCTGGCCCTAACCCTCACATGGTACCCCACCCACAGCACCACCAACCATCGGCCTACGGCTTTGCCTTTGACCACAAACCTCGAATCTACCAGCCCTCGGCAGCCATTCTCCAATATTGCTCCGTGGGGCCCCAAAATCCGAACGACTGAGACTGCAAAACACATGCAAAGAGTGACCACTGAAAACTTTGGCTGGCCCTAACCCTCACATGGTACCCCACCCACAGCACCACCAACCATCGGCCTACGGCTTTGCCTTTGACCACAAACCTCGAATCTACCGGCCCTCGGCAGCCATTCTCCAATATTGCTCCGTGGGGCCCCAAAATCCGAACGACTGAGACTGCAAAACACATGCAAAGAGTGACCACCGAAAACTTTGGCTGGCCTTAACCCTCACATGGTACCCCACCCACAGCACCACCAACGATCGGCCTACGGCTTTGCCTTTGACCACAAACCTCGAATCTACCGGCCCTCGGCAGCCATTCTCCAATATTGCTCTGTGGGGCCCCAAAATCCGAACGACTGAGACTGCAAAACACATGCAAAGAGTGACCACTGAAAACTTTGGCTGGCCCTAACCCTCACATGGTACCCCACCCACAGCACCACCAACCATCGGCCTACGGCTTTGCCTTTGACCACAAACCTCGAATCTACCGGCCCTCGGCAGCCATTCTCCAATATTGCTCTGTGGGGCCCCAAAATCCGAACGACTGAGACTGCAAAACACATGCAAAGAGTGACCACTGAAAACTTTGGCTGGCCCTAACCCTCACATGGTACCCCACCCACAGCACCACCAACGATCGGCCTACGGCTTTGCCTTTGACCACAAACCTCGAATCTACCGGCCCTCGGCAGCCATTCTCCAATATTGCTCAAAGGGCCCCAAAATCCGAACGACTGAGACTGCAAAACACATGCAAAGAGTGACCACTGAAAACTTTGGCTGGCCCTAACCCTCACATGGTACCCCACCCACAGCACCACCAACCATCGGCCTACGGCTTTGCCTTTGACCACAAACCTCGAATCTACCAGCCCTCGGCAGCCATTCTCCAATATTGCTCTGTGGGGCCCCAAAATCCGAACGACTGAGACTGCAAAACACATGCAAAGAGTGACCACTGAAAACTTTGGCTGGCCCTAACCCTCACATGGTACCCCACCCACAGCACCACCAACGATCGGCCTACGGCTTTGCCTTTGACCACAAACCTCGAATCTACCGGCCCTCGGCAGCCATTCTCCAATATTGCTCCGTGGGGCCCCAAAATCCGAACGACTGAGACTGCAAAACACATGCAAAGAGTGACCACTGAAAACTTTGGCTGGCCCTAACCCTCACATGGTACCCCACCCACAGCACCACCAACGATCGGCCTACGGCTTTGCCTTTGACCACAAACCTCGAATCTACCGGCCCTCGGCAGCCATTCTCCAATATTGCTCTGTGGGGCCCCAAAATCCGAACGACTGAGACTGCAAAACACATGCAAAGAGTGACCACTGAAAACTTTGGCTGGCCCTAACCCTCACATGGTACCCCACCCACAGCACCACCAACGATCGGCCTACGGCTTTGCCTTTGACCACAAACCTCGAATCTACCGGCCCTCGGCAGCCATTCTCCAATATTGCTCTGTGGGGCCCCAAAATCCGAACGACTGAGACTGCAAAACACATGCAAAGAGTGACCACTGAAAACTTTGGCTGGCCCTAACCCTCACATGGTACCCCACCCACAGCACCACCAACGATCGGCCTACTGCTTTGCCTTTGACCACAAACCTCGAATCTACCGGCCCTCGGCAGCAATTCTCCAATATTGCTCAAAGGGCCCCAAAATCCGAACGACTGAGACTGCAAAACACATGCAAAGAGTGACCACTGAAAACTTTGGCTGGCCCTAACCCTCACATGGTACCCCACCCACAGCACCACCAACGATCAGCCTACGGCTTTGCGTTTGACCACAAACCTCGAATCTACCAGCCCTCGGCAGCCATTCTCCAATATTGCTCAAAGGGCCCCAAAATCCGAACGACTGAGACTGCAAAACACATGCAAAGAGTGACCACTGAAAACTTTGGCTGGCCCTAACCCTCACATGGTACCCCACCCACAGCACCACCAACGATCGGCCTACGGCTTTGCCTTTGACCACAAACCTCGAATCTACCAGCCCTCGGCAGCCATTCTCCAATATTGCTCTGTGGGGCCCCAAAATCCGAACGACTGAGACTGCAAAACACATGCAAAGAGTGACCACTGAAAACTTTGGCTGGCCCTAACCCTCACATGGTACCCCACCCACAGCACCACCAACGATCGGCCTACGGCTTTGCCTTTGACCACAAACCTCGAATCTACCGGCCCTCGGCAGCCATTCTCCAATATTGCTCTGTGGGGCCCCAAAATCCGAACGACTGAGACTGCAAAACACATGCAAAGAGTGACCACTGAAAACTTTGGCTGGCCCTAACCCTCACATGGTACCCCACCCACAGCACCACCAACGATCGGCCTACGGCTTTGCCTTTGACCACAAACCTCGAATCTACCGGCCCTCGGCAGCCATTCTCCAATATTGCTCTGTGGGGCCCCAAAATCCAAACGACTGAGACTGCAAAACACATGCAAAGAGTGACCACTGAAAACTTTGGCTGGCCCTAACCCTCACATGGTACCCCACCCACAGCACCACCAACGATCGGCCTACGGCTTTGCCTTTGACCACAAACCTCGAATCTACCAGCCCTCGGCAGCCATTCTCCAATATTGCTCAAAGGGCCCCAAAATCCGAACGACTGAGACTGCAAAACACATGCAAAGAGTGACCACTGAAAACTTTGGCTGGCCCTAACCCTCACATGGTACCCCACCCACAGCACCACCAACCATCGGCCTACGGCTTTGCCTTTGACCACAAACCTCGAATCTACCGGCCCTCGGCAGCCATTCTCCAATATTGCTCTGTGGGGCCCCAAAATCCGAACGACTGAGACTGCAAAACACATGCAAAGAGTGACCACTGAAAACTTTGGCTGGCCCTAACCCTCACATGGTACCCCACCCACAGCACCACCAACCATCGGCCTACGGCTTTGCCTTTGACCACAAACCTCGAATCTACCAGCCCTCGGCAGCCATTCTCCAATATTGCTCTGTGGGGCCCCAAAATCCGAACGACTGAGACTGCAAAACACATGCAAAGAGTGACCACTGAAAACTTTGGCTGGCCCTAACCCTCACATGGTACCCCACCCACAGCACCACCAACCATCGGCCTACGGCTTTGCCTTTGACCACAAACCTCGAATCTACCGGCCCTCGGCAGCCATTCTCCAATATTGCTCCGTGGGGCCCCAAAATCCGAACGACTGAGACTGCAAAACACATGCAAAGAGTGACCACCGAAAACTTTGGCTGGCCTTAACCCTCACATGGTACCCCACCCACAGCACCACCAACGATCGGCCTACGGCTTTGCCTTTGACCACAAACCTCGAATCTACCGGCCCTCGGCAGCCATTCTCCAATATTGCTCTGTGGGGCCCCAAAATCCGAACGACTGAGACTGCAAAACACATGCAAAGAGTGACCACTGAAAACTTTGGCTGGCCCTAACCCTCACATGGTACCCCACCCACAGCACCACCAACGATCGGCCTACGGCTTTGCCTTTGACCACAAACCTCGAATCTACCGGCCCTCGGCAGCCATTCTCCAATATTGCTCTGTGGGGCCCCAAAATCCGAACGACTGAGACTGCAAAACACATGCAAAGAGTGACCACTGAAAACTTTGGCTGGCCCTAACCCTCACATGGTACCCCACCCACAGCACCACCAACCATCGGCCTACGGCTTTGCCTTTGACCACAAACCTCGAATCTACCGGCCCTCGGCAGCCATTCTCCAATATTGCTCAAAGGGCCCCAAAATCCGAACGACTGAGACTGCAAAACACATGCAAAGAGTGACCACTGAAAACTTTGGCTGGCCCTAACCCTCACATGGTACCCCACCCACAGCACCACCAACCATCGGCCTACGGCTTTGCCTTTGACCACAAACCTCGAATCTACCAGCCCTCGGCAGCCATTCTCCAATATTGCTCTGTGGGGCCCCAAAATCCGAACGACTGAGACTGCAAAACACATGCAAAGAGTGACCACTGAAAACTTTGGCTGGCCCTAACCCTCACATGGTACCCCACCCACAGCACCACCAACGATCGGCCTACGGCTTTGCCTTTGACCACAAACCTCGAATCTACCGGCCCTCGGCAGCCATTCTCCAATATTGCTCCGTGGGGCCCCAAAATCCGAACGACTGAGACTGCAAAACACATGCAAAGAGTGACCACTGAAAACTTTGGCTGGCCCTAACCCTCACATGGTACCCCACCCACAGCACCACCAACCATCGGCCTACGGCTTTGCCTTTGACCACAAACCTCGAATCTACCGGCCCTCGGCAGCCATTCTCCAATATTGCTCTGTGGGGCCCCAAAATCCGAACGACTGAGACTGCAAAACACATGCAAAGAGTGACCACTGAAAATTTTGGCTGGCCCTAACCCTCACATGGTACCCCACCCACAGCACCACCAACGATCGGCCTACTGCTTTGCCTTTGACCACAAACCTCGAATCTACCGGCCCTCGGCAGCAATTCTCCAATATTGCTCAAAGGGCCCCAAAATCCGAACGACTGAGACTGCAAAACACATGCAAAGAGTGACCACTGAAAACTTTGGCTGGCCCTAACCCTCACATGGTACCCCACCCACAGCACCACCAACGATCAGCCTACGGCTTTGCGTTTGACCACAAACCTCGAATCTACCAGCCCTCGGCAGCCATTCTCCAATATTGCTCAAAGGGCCCCAAAATCCGAACGACTGAGACTGCAAAACACATGCAAAGAGTGACCACTGAAAACTTTGGCTGGCCCTAACCCTCACATGGTACCCCACCCACAGCACCACCAACGATCGGCCTACGGCTTTGCCTTTGACCACAAACCTCGAATCTACCAGCCCTCGGCAGCCATTCTCCAATATTGCTCTGTGGGGCCCCAAAATCCGAACGACTGAGACTGCAAAACACATGCAAAGAGTGACCACTGAAAACTTTGGCTGGCCCTAACCCTCACATGGTACCCCACCCACAGCACCACCAACGATCGGCCTACGGCTTTGCCTTTGACCACAAACCTCGAATCTACCGGCCCTCGGCAGCCATTCTCCAATATTGCTCCGTGGGGCCCCAAAATCCGAACGACTGAGACTGCAAAACACATGCAAAGAGTGACCACTGAAAACTTTGGCTGGCCCTAACCCTCACATGGTACCCCACCCACAGCACCACCAACGATCGGCCTACGGCTTTGCCTTTGACCACAAACCTCGAATCTACCGGCCCTCGGCAGCCATTCTCCAATATTGCTCTGTGGGGCCCCAAAATCCGAACGACTGAGACTGCAAAACACATGCAAAGAGTGACCACTGAAAACTTTGGCTGGCCCTAACCCTCACATGGTACCCCACCCACAGCACCACCAACCATCGGCCTACGGCTTTGCCTTTGACCACAAACCTCGAATCTACCGGCCCTCGGCAGCCATTCTCCAATATTGCTCTGTGGGGCCCCAAAATCCGAACGACTGAGACTGCAAAACACATGCAAAGAGTGACCACTGAAAACTTTGGCTGGCCCTAACCCTCACATGGTACCCCACCCACAGCACCACCAACGATCGGCCTACGGCTTTGCCTTTGACCACAAACCTCGAATCTACCGGCCCTCGGCAGCCATTCTCCAATATTGCTCTGTGGGGCCCCAAAATCCGAACGACTGAGACTGCAAAACACATGCAAAGAGTGACCACTGAAAACTTTGGCTGGCCCTAACCCTCACATGGTACCCCACCCACAGCACCACCAACGATCGGCCTACTGCTTTGCCTTTGACCACAAACCTCGAATCTACAGGCCCTCGGCAGCAATTCTCCAATATTGCTCAAAGGGCCCCAAAATCCGAACGACTGAGACTGCAAAACACATGCAAAGAGTGACCACTGAAAACTTTGGCTGGCCCTAACCCTCACATGGTACCCCACCCACAGCACCACCAACGATCGGCCTACGGCTTTGCCTTTGACCACAAACCTCGAATCTACCGGCCCTCGGCAGCCATTCTCCAATATTGCTCTGTGGGGCCCCAAAATCCGAACGACTGAGACTGCAAAACACATGCAAAGAGTGACCACTGAAAACTTTGGCTGGCCCTAACCCTCACATGGTACCCCACCCACAGCACCACCAACGATCGGCCTACGGCTTTGCGTTTGACCACAAACCTCGAATATACCGGCCCTCGGCAGCCATTCTCCAATATTGCTCTGTGGGGCCCCAAAATCCGAACGACTGAGACTGCAAAACACATGCAAAGAGTGACCACTGAAAACTTTGGCTGGCCCTAACCCTCACATGGTACCCCACCCACAGCACCACCAACGATCGGCCTACGGCTTTGCCTTTGACCACAAACCTCGAATCTACCGGCCCTCGGCAGCCATTCTCCAATATTGCTCCGTGGGGCCCCAAAATCCGAACGACTGAGACTGCAAAACACATGCAAAGAGTGACCACTGAAAACTTGGGCTGGCCCTAACCCTCACATGGTACCCCACCCACAGCACCACCAACCATCGGCCTACGGCTTTGCCTTTGACCACAAACCTCGAATCTACCAGCCCTCGGCAGCCATTCTCCAATATTGCTCAAAGGGCCCCAAAATCCGAACGACTGAGACTGCAAAACACATGCAAAGAGTGACCACTGAAAACTTTGGCTGGCCCTAACCCTCACATGGTACCCCACCCACAGCACCACCAACGATCGGCCTACGGCTTTGCCTTTGACCACAAACCTCGAATCTACCGGCCCTCGGCAGCCATTCTCCAATATTGCTCTGTGGGGCCCCAAAATCCGAACGACTGAGACTGCAAAACACATGCAAAGAGTGACCACTGAAAACTTTGGCTGGCCCTAACCCTCACATGGTACCCCACCCACAGCACCACCAACGATCGGCCTACGGCTTTGCCTTTGACCACAAACCTCGAATCTACCGGCCCTCGGCAGCCATTCTCCAATATTGCTCTGTGGGGCCCCAAAATCAGAATGACTGAGACTGCAAAACACATGCAAAGAGTGACCACTGAAAACTTTGGCTGGCCCTAACCCTCACATGGTACCCCACCCACAGCACCACCAACGATCGGCCTACGGCTTTGCCTTTGACCACAAACCTCGAATCTACCGGCCCTCGGCAGCCGTTCTCCAATATTGCTCAAAGGGCCCCAAAATCCGAACGACTGAGATTGCAAAACACATGCAAAGAGTGACCACTGAAAACTTGGGCTGGCCCTAACCCTCACATGGTACCCCACCCACAGCACCACCAACGATCGGCCTATGGCTTTGCCTTTGACCACAAACCTCGAATCTACCGGCCCTCGGCAGCCATTCTCCAATATTGCTCTGTGGGGCCCCAAAATCCGAACGACTGAGACTGCAAAACACATGCAAAGAGTGACCACTGAAAACTTTGGCTGGCCCTAACCCTCACATGGTACCCCACCCACAGCACCACCAACCATCGGCCTACGGCTTTGCCTTTGACCACAAACCTCGAATCTACCGGCCCTCGGCAGCCATTCTCCAATATTGCTCTGTGGGGCCCCAAAATCCGAACGACTGAGACTGCAAAACACATGCAAAGAGTGACCACTGAAAACTTTGGCTGGCCCTAACCCTCACATGGTACCCCACCCACAGCACCACCAACCATCGGCCTACGGCTTTGCCTTTGACCACAAACCTCGAATCTACCGGCCCTCGGCAGCCATTCTCCAATATTGCTCTGTGGGGCCCCAAAATCCGAACGACTGAGACTGCAAAACACATGCAAAGAGTGACCACTGAAAACTTTGGCTGGCCCTAACCCTCACATGGTACCCCACCCACAGCACCACCAACCATCGGCCTACGGCTTTGCCTTTGACCACAAACCTCGAATCTACCGGCCCTCGGCAGCCATTCTCCAATATTGCTCTGTGGGGCCCCAAAATCCGAACGACTGAGACTGCAAAACACATGCAAAGAGTGACCACTGAAAACTTTGGCTGGCCCTAACCCTCACATGGTACCCCACCCACAGCACCACCAACGATCGGCCTACTGCTTTGCCTTTGACCACAAACCTCGAATCTACCGGCCCTCGGCAGCAATTCTCCAATATTGCTCAAAGGGCCCCAAAATCCGAACGACTGAGACTGCAAAACACATGCAAAGAGTGACCACTGAAAACTTTGGCTGGCCCTAACCCTCACATGGTACCCCACCCACAGCACCACCAACGATCAGCCTACGGCTTTGCGTTTGACCACAAACCTCGAATCTACCAGCCCTCGGCAGCCATTCTCCAATATTGCTCAAAGGGCCCCAAAATCCGAACGACTGAGACTGCAAAACACATGCAAAGAGTGACCACTGAAAACTTTGGCTGGCCCTAACCCTCACATGGTACCCCACCCACAGCACCACCAACCATCGGCCTACGGCTTTGCCTTTGACCACAAACCTCGAATCTACCAGCCCTCGGCAGCCATTCTCCAATATTGCTCTGTGGGGCCCCAAAATCCGAACGACTGAGACTGCAAAACACATGCAAAGAGTGACCACTGAAAACTTTGGCTGGCCCTAACCCTCACATGGTACCCCACCCACAGCACCACCAACGATCGGCCTACGGCTTTGCCTTTGACCACAAACCTCGAATCTACCGGCCCTCGGCAGCCATTCTCCAATATTGCTCCGTGGGGCCCCAAAATCCGAACGACTGAGACTGCAAAACACATGCAAAGAGTGACCACTGAAAACTTTGGCTGGCCCTAACCCTCACATGGTACCCCACCCACAGCACCACCAACGATCGGCCTACGGCTTTGCCTTTGACCACAAACCTCGAATCTACCGGCCCTCGGCAGCCATTCTCCAATATTGCTCTGTGGGGCCCCAAAATCCGAACGACTGAGACTGCAAAACACATGCAAAGAGTGACCACTGAAAACTTTGGCTGGCCCTAACCCTCACATGGTACCCCACCCACAGCACCACCAACCATCGGCCTACGGCTTTGCCTTTGACCACAAACCTCGAATCTACCGGCCCTCGGCAGCCATTCTCCAATATTGCTCTGTGGGGCCCCAAAATCCGAACGACTGAGACTGCAAAACACATGCAAAGAGTGACCACTGAAAACTTTGGCTGGCCCTAACCCTCACATGGTACCCCACCCACAGCACCACCAACCCTCGGCCTACGGCTTTGCCTTTGACCACAAACCTCGAATCTACCGGCCCTCGGCAGCCATTCTCCAATATTGCTCAAAGGGCCCCAAAATCCGAACGACTGAGACTGCAAAACACATGCAAAGAGTGACCACTGAAAACTTTGGCTGGCCCTAACCCTCACATGGTACCCCACCCACAGCACCACCAACGATCGGCCTACTGCTTTGCCTTTGACCACAAACCTCGAATCTACCGGCCCTCGGCAGCAATTCTCCAATATTGCTCAAAGGGCCCCAAAATCCGAACGACTGAGACTGCAAAACACATGCAAAGAGTGACCACTGAAAACTTTGGCTGGCCCTAACCCTCACATGGTACCCCACCCACAGCACCACCAACGATCGGCCTACGGCTTTGCCTTTGACCACAAACCTCGAATCTACCGGCCCTCGGAAGCCATTCTCCAATATTGCTCAAAGGGCCCCAAAATCCGAACGACTGAGACTGCAAAACACATGCAAAGAGTGACCACTGAAAACTTTGGCTGGCCCTAACCCTCACATGGTACCCCACCCACAGCACCACCAACGATCGGCCTACGGCTTTGCGTTTGACCACAAACCTCGAATCTACCAGCCCTCGGCAGCCATTCTCCAATATTGCTCTGTGGGGCCCCAAAATCCGAACGACTGAGACTGCAAAACACATGCAAAGAGTGACCACTGAAAACTTTGGCTGGCCCTAACCCTCACATGGTACCCCACCCACAGCACCACCAACGATCGGCCTACGGCTTTGCCTTTGACCACAAACCTCGAATCTACCGGCCCTCGGCAGCCATTCTCCAATATTGCTCTGTGGGGCCCCAAAATCCGAACGACTGAGACTGCAAAACACATGCAAAGAGTGACCACTGAAAACTTTGGCTGGCCCTAACCCTCACATGGTACCCCACCCACAGCACCACCAACGATCGGCCTACGGCTTTGCCTTTGACCACAAACCTCGAATCTACCGGCCCTCGGCAGCCATTCTCCAATATTGCTCCGTGGGGCCCCAAAATCCGAACGACTGAGACTGCAAAACACATGCAAAGAGTGACCACTGAAAACTTGGGCTGGCCCTAACCCTCACATGGTACCCCACCCACAGCACCACCAACGATCGGCCTACGGCTTTGCCTTTGACCACAAACCTCGAATCTACCAGCCCTCGGCAGCCATTCTCCAATATTGCTCAAAGGGCCCCAAAATCCGAACGACTGAGACTGCAAAACACATGCAAAGAGTGACCACTGAAAACTTTGGCTGGCCCTAACCCTCACATGGTACCCCACCCACAGCACCACCAACGATCGTCCTACGGCTTTGCCTTTGACCACAAACCTCGAATCTACCGGCCCTCGGCAGCCATTCTCCAATATTGCTCTGTGGGGCCCCAAAATCCGAACGACTGAGACTGCAAAACACATGCAAAGAGTGACCACTGAAAAATTTGGCTGGCCCTAACCCTCACATGGTACCCCACCCACAGCACCACCAACGATCGGCCTACGGCTTTGCCTTTGACCACAAACCTCGAATCTACCGGCCCTCGGCAGCCATTCTCCAATATTGCTCTGTGGGGCCCCAAAATCAGAATGACTGAGACTGCAAAACACATGCAAAGAGTGACCACTGAAAACTTTGGCTGGCCCTAACCCTCACATGGTACCCCACCCACAGCACCACCAACGATCGGCCTACGGCTTTGCCTTTGACCACAAACCTCGAATCTACCGGCCCTCGGCAGCCGTTCTCCAATATTGCTCAAAGGGCCCCAAAATCCGAACGACTGAGATTGCAAAACACATGCAAAGAGTGACCACTGAAAACTTGGGCTGGCCCTAACCCTCACATGGTACCCCACCCACAGCACCACCAACGATCGGCCTACGGCTTTGCCTTTGACCACAAACCTCGAATCTACCGGCCCTCGGCAGCCATTCTCCAATATTGCTCTGTGGGGCCCCAAAATCCGAACGACTGAGACTGCAAAACACATGCAAAGAGTGACCACTGAAAACTTTGGCTGGCCCTAACCCTCACATGGTACCCCACCCACAGCACCACCAACGATCGGCCTACGGCTTTGCATTTGATCACAAACCTCGAATCTACCAGCCCTCGGCAGCCATTCTCCAATATTGCTCCGTGGGGCCCCAAAATCTGAACGACTGAGACTGCAAAACACATGCAAAGAGTGACCACTGAAAACTTTGGCTGGCCCTAACCCTCACATGGTACCCCACCCACAGCACCACCAACGATCGGCCTACGGCTTTGCCTTTGACCACAAACCTCGAATCTACTGGCCCTCGGCAGCCATTCTCCAATATTGCTCTGTGGGGCCCCAAAATCCGAACGACTGAGACTGCAAAACACATGCAAAGAGTGACCACTGAAAACTTTGGCTGGCCCTAACCCTCACATGGTACCCCACCCACAGCACCACCAACGATCGGCCTACGGCTTTGCCTTTGACCACAAACCTCGAATCTACCAGCCCTCGGCAGCCATTCTCCAATATTGCTCTGTGGGGCCCCAAAATCCGAACGACTGAGACTGCAAAACACATGCAAAGAGTGACCACTGAAAACTTTGGCTGGCCCCAACCCTCACATGGTACCCCACCCACAGCACCACCAACGATCGGCCTACGGCTTTGCCTTTGACCACAAACCTCGAATCTACCGGCCCTCGGCAGCCATTCTCCAATATTGCTCCGTGGGGCCCCAAAATCCGAACGACTGAGACTGCAAAACACATGCAAAGAGTGACCACTGAAAACTTTGGCTGGCCCTAACCCCCACATTGTACCCCACCCACAGCACCACCAACGATCGGCCTACGGCTTTGCCTTTGACCACAAACCTCGAATCTACCAGCCCTCGGCAGCCATTCTCCAATATTGCTCAAAGGGCCCCAAAATCCGAACGACTGAGACTGCAAAACACATGCAAAGAGTGACCACTGAAAACTTTGGCTGGCCCTAACCCTCACATGGTACCCCACCCACAGCACCACCAACGATCGGCCTACGGCTTTGCCTTTGACCACAAACCTCGAATCTACCGGCCCTCGGCAGCCATTCTCCAATATTGCTCAAAGGGCCCAAAAATCCGAACGACTGAGACTGCAAAACACATGCAAAGAGTGACCACTGAAAACATTGGCTGGCCCCAACCCTCACATGGTACCCCACCCACAGCACCACCAACGATCGGCCTACGGCTTTGCCTTTGACCACAAACCTCGAATCTACCGGCCCTCGGCAGCCATTCTCCAACATTGCTCTGTGGGGCCCCAAAATCCGAACGACTGAGACTGCAAAACACATGCAAAGAGTGACCACTGAAAACTTGGGCTGGCCCTAACCCTCACATGGTACCCCACCCACAGCACCACCAACGATCGGCCTACGGCTTTGCCTTTGACCACAAACCTCGAATCTACCGGCCCTCGGCAGCCATTCTCCAATATTGCTCCGTGGGGCCCCAAAATCCGAACGACTGAGACTGCAAAACACATGCAAAGAGTGACCACTGAAAACTTGGGCTGGCCCTAACCCTCACATGGTACCCCACCCACAGCACCACCAACCATCGGCCTACGGCTTTGCCTTTGACCACAAACCTCGAATCTACCAGCCCTCGGCAGCCATTCTCCAATATTGCTCAAAGGGCCCCAAAATCCGAACGACTGAGACTGCAAAACACATGCAAAGAGTGACCACTGAAAACTTTGGCTGGCCCTAACCCTCACATGGTACCCCACCCACAGCACCACCAACGATCGGCCTACGGCTTTGCCTTTGACCACAAACCTCGAATCTACCGGCCCTCGGCAGCCATTCTCCAATATTGCTCTGTGGGGCCCCAAAATCCGAACGACTGAGACTGCAAAACACATGCAAAGAGTGACCACTGAAAAATTTGGCTGGCCCTAACCCTCACATGGTACCCCACCCACAGCACCACCAACGATCGGCCTACGGCTTTGCCTTTGACCACAAACCTCGAATCTACCGGCCCTCGGCAGCCATTCTCCAATATTGCTCTGTGGGGCCCCAAAATCAGAATGACTGAGACTGCAAAACACATGCAAAGAGTGACCACTGAAAACTTTGGCTGGCCCTAACCCTCACATGGTACCCCACCCACAGCACCACCAACGATCGGCCTACGGCTTTGCCTTTGACCACAAACCTCGAATCTACCGGCCCTCGGCAGCCGTTCTCCAATATTGCTCAAAGGGCCCCAAAATCCGAACGACTGAGATTGCAAAACACATGCAAAGAGTGACCACTGAAAACTTGGGCTGGCCCTAACCCTCACATGGTACCCCACCCACAGCACCACCAACGATCGGCCTACGGCTTTGCCTTTGACCACAAACCTCGAATCTACCGGCCCTCGGCAGCCATTCTCCAATATTGCTCTGTGGGGCCCCAAAATCCGAACGACTGAGACTGCAAAACACATGCAAAGAGTGACCACTGAAAACTTTGGCTGGCCCTAACCCTCACATGGTACCCCACCCACAGCACCACCAACCATCGGCCTACGGCTTTGCCTTTGACCACAAACCTCGAATCTACCGGCCCTCGGCAGCCATTCTCCAATATTGCTCTGTGGGGCCCCAAAATCCGAACGACTGAGACTGCAAAACACATGCAAAGAGTGACCACTGAAAACTTTCGCTGGCCCTAACCCTCACATGGTACCCCACCCACAGCACCACCAACGATCGGCCTACGGCTTTGCATTTGATCACAAACCTCGAATCTACCAGCCCTCGGCAGCCATTCTCCAATATTGCTCCGTGGGGCCCCAAAATCCGAACGACTGAGACTGCAAAACACATGCAAAGAGTGACCACTGAAAACTTTGGCTGGCCCTAACCCTCACATGGTACCCCACCCACAGCACCACCAACGATCGGCCTACGGCTTTGCCTTTGACCACAAACCTCGAATCTACTGGCCCTCGGCAGCCATTCTCCAATATTGCTCTGTGGGGCCCCAAAATCCGAACGACTGAGACTGCAAAACACATGCAAAGAGTGACCACTGAAAACTTTGGCTGGCCCTAACCCTCACATGGTACCCCACCCACAGCACCACCAACGATCGGCCTACGGCTTTGCCTTTGACCACAAACCTCGAATCTACCGGCCCTCGGCAGCCATTCTCCAATATTGCTCTGTGGGGCCCCAAAATCCGAACGACTGAGACTGCAAAACACATGCAAAGAGTGACCACTGAAAACTTTGGCTGGCCCCAACCCTCACATGGTACCCCACCCACAGCACCACCAACGATCGGCCTACGGCTTTGCCTTTGACCACAAACCTCGAATCTACCGGCCCTCGGCAGCCATTCTCCAATATTGCTCTGTGGGGCCCCAAAATCCGAACGACTGAGACTGCAAAACACATGCAAAGAGTGACCACTGAAAACTTTGGCTGGCCCTAACCCTCACATGGTACCCCACCCACAGCACCACCAACCATCGGCCTACGGCTTTGCCTTTGACCACAAACCTCGAATCTACCGGCCCTCGGCAGCCATTCTCCAATATTGCTCTGTGGGGCCCCAAAATCCGAACGACTGAGACTGCAAAACACATGCAAAGAGTGACCACTGAAAACTTTCGCTGGCCCTAACCCTCACATGGTACCCCACCCACAGCACCACCAACGATCGGCCTACGGCTTTGCATTTGATCACAAACCTCGAATCTACCAGCCCTCGGCAGCCATTCTCCAATATTGCTCCGTGGGGCCCCAAAATCTGAACGACTGAGACTGCAAAACACATGCAAAGAGTGACCACTGAAAACTTTGGCTGGCCCTAACCCTCACATGGTACCCCACCCACAGCACCACCAACCATCGGCCTACGGCTTTGCCTTTGACCACAAACCTCGAATCTACTGGCCCTCGGCAGCCATTCTCCAATATTGCTCTGTGGGGCCCCAAAATCCGAACGACTGAGACTGCAAAACACATGCAAAGAGTGACCACTGAAAACTTTGGCTGGCCCTAACCCTCACATGGTACCCCACCCACAGCACCACCAACGATCGGCCTACGGCTTTGCCTTTGACCACAAACCTCGAATCTACCAGCCCTCGGCAGCCATTCTCCAATATTGCTCTGTGGGGCCCGAAAATCCGAACGACTGAGACTGCAAAACACATGCAAAGAGTGACCACTGAAAACTTTGGCTGGCCCCAACCCTCACATGGTACCCCACCCACAGCACCACCAACGATCGGCCTACGGCTTTGCCTTTGACCACAAACCTCGAATCTACCGGCCCTCGGCAGCCATTCTCCAATATTGCTCCGTGGGGCCCCAAAATCCGAACGACTGAGACTGCAAAACACATGCAAAGAGTGACCACTGAAAACTTTGGCTGGCCCTAACCCCCACATTGTACCCCACCCACAGCACCACCAACGATCGGCCTACGGCTTTGCCTTTGACCACAAACCTCGAATCTACCAGCCCTCGGCAGCCATTCTCCAATATTGCTCAAAGGGCCCCAAAATCCGAACGACTGAGACTGCAAAACACATGCAAAGAGTGACCACTGAAAACTTTGGCTGGCCCTAACCCTCACATGGTACCCCACCCACAGCACCACCAACGATCGGCCTACGGCTTTGCCTTTGACCACAAACCTCGAATCTACCGGCCCTCGGCAGCCATTCTCCAATATTGCTCAAAGGGCCCAAAAATCCGAACGACTGAGACTGCAAAACACATGCAAAGAGTGACCACTGAAAACTTTGGCTGGCCCCAACCCTCACATGGTACCCCACCCACAGCACCACCAACGATCGGCCTACGGCTTTGCCTTTGACCACAAACCTCGAATCTACCGGCCCTCGGCAGCCATTCTCCAACATTGCTCTGTGGGGCCCCAAAATCCGAACGACTGAGACTGCAAAACACATGCAAAGAGTGACCACTGAAAACTTGGGCTGGCCCTAACCCTCACATGGTACCCCACCCACAGCACCACCAACGATCGGCCTACGGCTTTGCCTTTGACCACAAACCTCGAATCTACCGGCCCTCGGCAGCCATTCTCCAATATTGCTCTGTGGGGCCCCAAAATCCGAACGACTGAGACTGCAAAACACATGCAAAGAGTGACCACTGAAAACTTGGGCTGGCCCTAACCCTCACATGGTACCCCACCCACAGCACCACCAACCATCGGCCTACGGCTTTGCCTTTGACCACAAACCTCGAATCTACCGGCCCTCGGCAGCCATTCTCCAATATTGCTCTGTGGGGCCCCAAAATCCGAACGACTGAGACTGCAAAACACATGCAAAGAGTGACCACTGAAAACTTTGGCTGGCCCTAACCCTCACATGGTACCCCACCCACAGCACCACCAACGATCGGCCTACGGCTTTGCCTTTGATCACAAACCTCGAATCTATCGGCCCTCGGCAGCCATTCTCCAATATTGCTCTGTGGGGCCCCAAAATCCGAACGACTGAGACTGCAAAACACATGCAAAGAGTGACCACTGAAAACTTGGGCTGGCCCTAACCCTCACATGGTACCCCACCCACAGCACCACCAACCATCGGCCTACGGCTTTGCGTTTGACCACAAACCTCGAATCTACCGGCCCTCGGCAGCCATTCTCCAACATTGCTCTGTGGGGCCCCAAAATCCGAACGACTGAGACTGCAAAACACATGCAAAGAGTGACCACTGAAAACTTTGGCTGGCCCTAACCCTCACATGGTACCCCACCCACAGCACCACCAACCATCGGCCTACGGCTTTGCCTTTGACCACAAACCTCGAATCTACCGGCCCTCGGCAGCCATTCTCCAATATTGCTCTGTGGGGCCCCAAAATCCGAACGACTGAGACTGCTAAACACATGCAAAGAGTGACCACTGAAAACTTTGGCTGGCCCTAACCCTCACATGGTACCCCACCCACAGCACCACCAACGATCGGCCTACGGCTTTGCCTTTGACCACAAACCTCGAATCTACCGGCCCTCGGCAGCCATTCTCCAATATTGCTCTGTGGGGCCCAAAAATCCGAACGACTGAGACTGCAAAACACATGCAAAGAATGACAACTTAAAACTTGGGCTGGCCCTAACCCTCACATGGTACCCCACCCACAGCACCACCAACGATCGGCCTACGGCTTTGCCTTTGACCACAAACCTCGAATCTACCGGCCCTCGGCAGCCATTCTCCAATATTGCTCTGTGGGGCCCCAAAATCCGAACGACTGAGACTGCTAAACACATGCAAAGAGTGACCACTGAAAACTTTGGCTGGCCCTAACCCTCACATGGTACCCCACCCACAGCACCACCAACGATCGGCCTACGGCTTTGCCTTTGACCACAAACCTCGAATCTACCGGCCCTCGGCAGCCATTCTCCAATATTGCTCTGTGGGGCCCCAAAATCCGAACGACTGAGACTGCAAAACACATGCAAAGAGTGACCACTGAAAACTTTGGCTGGCCCTAACCCTCACATGGTACCCCACCCACAGCACCACCAACGATCGGCCTACGGCTTTGCGTTTGACCACAAACCTCGAATCTACCAGCCCTCGGCAGCCATTCTCCAATATTGCTCAAAGGGCCCCAAAATCCGAACGACTGAGACTGCAAAACACATGCAAAGAGTGACCACTGAAAACTTTGGCTGGCCCCAACCCTCACATGGTACCCCACCCACAGCACCACCAACGATCGGCCTACGGCTTTGCCTTTGACCACAAACCTCGAATCTACCGGCCCTCGGCAGCCATTCTCCAATATTGCTCAAAGGGCCCAAAAATCCGAACGACTGAGACTGCAAAACACATGCAAAGAATGACAACTTAAAACTTGGGCTGGCCCTAACCCTCACATGGTACCCCACCCACAGCACCACCAACGATCGGCCTACGGCTTTGCCTTTGACCACAAACCTCGAATCTACCAGCCCTCGGCAGCCATTCTCCAACATTGCTCTGTGGGGCCCCAAAATCCGAACGACTGAGACTGCTAAACACATGCAAAGAGTGACCACTGAAAACTTTGGCTGGCCCTAACCCTCACATGGTACCCCACCCACAGCACCACCAACGATCGGCCTACGGCTTTGCCTTTGACCACAAACCTCGAATCTACCGGCCCTCGGCAGCCATTCTCCAATATTGCTCTGTGGGGCCCCAAAATCCGAACGACTGAGACTGCAAAACACATGCAAAGAATGACAACTTAAAACTTGGGCTGGCCCTAACCCTCACATGGTACCCCACCCACAGCACCACCAACGATCGGCCTACGGCTTTGCCTTTGACCACAAACCTCGAATCTACCGGCCCTCGGCAGCCATTCTCCAATATTGCTCTGTGGGGCCCCAAAATCCGAACGACTGAGACTGCAAAACACATGCAAAGAGTGACCACTGAAAACTTTGGCTGGCCCTAACCCTCACATGGTACCCCACCCACAGCACCACCAACCATCGGCCTACGGCTTTGCCTTTGACCACAAACCTCGAATCTACCGGCCCTCGGCAGCCATTCTCCAATATTGCTCAAAGGGCCCCAAAATCCGAACGACTGAGACTGCAAAACACATGCAAAGAGTGACCACTGAAAACTTTCGCTGGCCCTAACCCTCACATGGTACCCCACCCACAGCACCACCAACGATCGGCCTACGGCTTTGCGTTTGACCACAAACCTCGAATCTACCAGCCCTCGGCAGCCATTCTCCAATATTGCTCAAAGGGCCCCAAAATCCGAACGACTGAGACTGCTAAACACATGCAAAGAGTGACCACTGAAAACTTTGGCTGGCCCCAACCCTCACATGGTACCCCACCCACAGCACCACCAACGATCGGCCTACGGCTTTGCCTTTGACCACAAACCTCGAATCTACCGGCCCTCGGAAGCCATTCTCCAATATTGCTCTGTGGGGCCCCAAAATCCGAACGACTGAGACTGCAAAACACATGCAAAGAGTGACCACTGAAAACTTGGGCTGGCCCTAACCCTCACATGGTACCCCACCCACAGCACCACCAACGATCGGCCTACGGCTTTGCCTTTGACCACAAACCTCGAACCTACCGGCCCTCGGCAGCCATTCTCCAATATTGCTCTGTGGGGCCCCAAAATCCGAACGACTGAGACTGCAAAACACATGCAAAGAGTGACCACTGAAAACCTTGGCTGGCCCTAACCCTCACATGGTACCCCACCCACAGCACCACCAACCATCGGCCTACGGCTTTGCCTTTGACCACAAACCTCGAATCTACCAGCCCTCGGCAGCCATTCTCCAATATTGCTCTGTGGGGCCCCAAAATCCGAACGACTGAGACTGCAAAACACATGCAAAGAGTGACCACTGAAAACTTGGGCTGGCCCTAACCCTCACATGGTACCCTACCCACAGCACCACCAACGATCGGCCTACGGCTTTGCCTTTGACCACAAACCTCGAATCTACCAGCCCTCGGCAGCCATTCTCCAATATTGCTCTGTGGGGCCCCAAAATCCGAACGACTGAGACTGCAAAACACATGCAAAGAGTGACCACTGAAAACTTTGGCTGGCCCTAACCCTCACATGGTACCCCACCCACAGCACCACCAACGATCGGCCTACGGCTTTGCCTTTGACCACAAACCTCGAATCTACCGGCCCTTGGCAGCCATTCTCCAATATTGCTCAAAGGGCCCCAAAATCCGAACGACTGAGACTGCAAAACACATGCAAAGAGTGACCACTGAAAACTTTGGCTGGCCCTAACCCTCACATGGTACCCCACCCACAGCACCACCAACCATCGGCCTACGGCTTTGCCTTTGACCACAAACCTCGAATCTACCGGCCCTCGGCAGCCATTCTCCAATATTGCTCTGTGGGGCCCCAAAATCCGAACGACTGAGACTGCAAAACACATGCAAAGAATGACAACTTAAAACTTGGGCTGGCCCTAACCCTCACATGGTACCCCACCCACAGCACCACCAACGATCGGCCTACGGCTTTGCCTTTGACCACAAACCTCGAATCTACCGGCCCTCGGCAGCCATTCTCCAATATTGCTCTGTGGGGCCCCAAAATCCGAACGACTGAGACTGCAAAACACATGCAAAGAGTGACCACTGAAAACTTTGGCTGGCCCTAACCCTCACATGGTACCCCACCCACAGCACCACCAACGATCGGCCTACGGCTTTGCGTTTGACCACAAACCTCGAATCTACCAGCCCTCGGCAGCCATTCTCCAATATTGCTCTGTGGGGCCCCAAAATCCGAACGACTGAGACTGCAAAACACATGCAAAGAGTGACCACTGAAAACTTTGGCTGGCCCCAACCCTCACATGGTACCCCACCCACAGCACCACCAACGATCGGCCTACGGCTTTGCGTTTGACCACAAACCTCGAATCTACCGGCCCTCGGCAGCCATTCTCCAATATTGCTCAAAGGGCCCCAAAATCCGAACGACTGAGACTGCAAAACACATGCAAAGAGTGACCACTGAAAACTTTGGCTGGCCCTAACCCTCACATGGTACCCCACCCACAGCACCACCAACGATCGGCCTACGGCTTTGCGTTTGACCACAAACCTCGAATCTACCAGCCCTCGGCAGCCATTCTCCAATATTGCTCTGTGGGGCCCCAAAATCCGAACGACTGAGACTGCAAAACACATGCAAAGAGTGACCACTGAAAACTTTGGCTGGCCCCAACCCTCACATGGTACCCCACCCACAGCACCACCAACGATCGGCCTACGGCTTTGCGTTTGACCACAAACCTCGAATCTACCGGCCCTCGGCAGCCATTCTCCAATATTGCTCAAAGGGCCCCAAAATCCGAACGACTGAGACTGCAAAACACATGCAAAGAGTGACCACTGAAAACTTTGGCTGGCCCTAACCCTCACATGGTACCCCACCCACAGCACCACCAACGATCGGCCTACGGCTTTGCCTTTGACCACAAACCTCGAATCTACCGGCGCTCGGCAGCCATTCTCCAATATTGCTTAAAGGGCCCCAAAATCCGAATGACTGAGACTGCAAAACACATGCAAAGAGTGACCACTGAAAACTTTGGCTGGCCCTAACCCTCACATGGTACCCCACCCACAGCACCACCAACGATCGGCCTATGGCTTTGCCTTTGACCACAAACCTCGAATCTACCGGCCCTCAGCAGCCGTTCTCCAATATTGCTCCGTGGGGCCCCAAAATCCGAACGACTGAGACTGCAAAACACATGCAAAGAGTGACCACTGAAAACTTTGGCTGGCCCTAACCCTCACATGGTACCCCACCCACAGCACCACCAACCATCGGCCTACGGCTTTGCCTTTGACCACAAACCTCGAATCTACCGGCCCTCGGCAGCCATTCTCCAATATTGCTCTGTGGGGCCCCAAAATCTGAACGACTGAGACTGCAAAACACATGCAAAGAGTGACCACTGAAAACTTTGGCTGGCCCTAACCCTCACATGGTACCCCACCCACAGCACCACCAACGATCGGCCTACGGCTTTGCCTTTGACCACAAACCTCGAATCTACCGGCCCTCGGCAGCCATTCTCCAATATTGCTCTGTGGGGCCCCAAAATCCGAACGACTGAGACTGCAAAACACATGCAAAGAGTGACCACTGAAAACTTTGGCTGGCCCTAACCCTCACATGGTACCCCACCCACAGCACCACCAACGATCGGCCTACGGCTTTGCCTTTGACCACAAACCTCGAATCTACCGGCCCTCGGCAGCCATTCTCCAATATTGCTCAAAGGGCCCCAAAATCTGAACGACTGAGACTGCAAAACACATGCAAAGAGTGACCACTGAAAACTTGGGCTGGCCCTAACCCTCACATGGTACCCCACCCACAGCACCACCAACGATCGGCCTACGGCTTTGCCTTTGACCACAAACCTCGAATCTACCGGCCCTCGGCAGCCATTCTCCAATATTGCTTAAAGGGCCCCAAAATCCGAACGACTGAGACTGCAAAACACATGCAAAGAGTGACCACTGAAAACTCTGGCTGGCCCTAACCCTCACATGGTACCCCACCCACAGCACCACCAACGATCGGCCTACGGCTTTGCCTTTGACCACAAACCTCGAATCTACCGGCCCTCGGCAGCCATTCTCCAATATTGCTCTGTGGGGCCCCAAAATCCGAACGACTGAGACTGCAAAACACATGCAAAGAGTGACCACTGAAAACTTTGGCTGGCCCTAACCCTCACATGGTACCCCACCCACAGCACCACCAACGATCGGCCTACGGCTTTGCCTTTGACCACAAACCTCGAATCTACCAGCCCTCGGCAGCCATTCTCCAATATTGCTCTGTGGGGCCCCAAAATCCGAACGACTGAGACTGCAAAACACATGCAAAGAGTGACCACTGAAAACTTTGGCTGGCCCTAACCCTCACATGGTACCCCACCCACAGCACCACCAACGATCGGCCTACGGCTTTGCCTTTGACCACAAACCTCGAATCTACCGGCCCTCGGCAGCCATTCTCCAATATTGCTCAAAGGGCCCCAAAATCCGAACGACTGAGACTGCAAAACACACGCAAAGAGTGACCACTGAAAACTTTGGCTGGCCCTAACCCTCACATGGTACCCCACCCACAGCACCACCAACAATCGGCCTACGGCTTTGCGTTTGACAACAAACCTCGAATCTACCGGCCCTCGGCAGCCATTCTCCAATATTGCTCTGTGGGGCCCCAAAATCCGAACGACTGAGACTGCAAAACACATGCAAAGAGTGACCACTGAAAACTTTGGCTGGCCCTAACCCTCACATGGTACCCCACCCACAGCACCACCAACGATCGGCCTACAGCTTTGCCTTTGACCACAAACCTCGAATCTACCGGCCCTCGGCAGCCATTCTCCAATATTGCTCTGTGGGGCCCCAAAATCCGAACGACTGAGACTGCAAAACACATGCAAAGAGTGACCACTGAAAACTTTGGCTGGCCCTAACCCTCACATGGTACCCCACCCACAGCACCACCAACCATCGGCCTACGGCTTTGCGTTTGACCACAAACCTCGAATCTACCAGCCCTCGGCAGCCATTCTCCAATATTGCTCAAAGGGCCCCAAAATCCGAACGACTGAGACTGCAAAACACATGCAAAGAGTGACCACTGAAAACTTTGGCTGGCCCTAACCCTCACATGGTACCCCACCCACAGCACCACCAACGATCGGCCTACGGCTTTGCCTTTGACCACAAACCTCGAATCTACCGGCCCTCGGCAGCCGTTCTCCAATATTGCTCAAAGGGCCCCAAAATCCGAACGACTGAGACTGCAAAACACATGCAAAGAGTGACCACTGAAAACTTTGGCTGGCCCTAACCCTCACATGGTACCCCACCCACAGCACCACCAACGATCGGCCTACGGCTTTGCCTTTGACCACAAACCTCGAATCTACCGGCCCTCGGCAGCCATTCTCCAATATTGCTCAAAGGGCCCCAAAATCCGAACGACTGAGACTGCAAAACACATGCAAAGAGTGACCACTGAAAACTTTGGCTGGCCCTAACCCTCACATGGTACCCCACCCACAGCACCACCAACGATCGGCCTACTGCTTTGCCTTTGACCACAAACCTCGAATCTACCGGCCCTCGGCAGCCATTCTCCAATATTGCTCTGTGGGGCCCCAAAATCCAAACGACTGAGACTGCAAAACACATGCAAAGAGTGACCACTGAAAACTTGGGCTGGCCCTAACCCTCACATGGTACCCCACCCACAGCACCACCAACCATCGGCCTACGGCTTTGCCTTTGACCACAAACCTCGAATCTACCGGCCCTCGGCAGCCATTCTCCAATATTGCTCTGTGGGGCCCCAAAATCCGAACGACTGAGACTGCAAAACACATGCAAAGAGTGACCACTGAAAACTTTGGCTGGCCCTAACCCTCACATGGTACCCCACCCACAGCACCACCAACCATCGGCCTACGGCTTTGCCTTTGACCACAAACCTCGAATCTACCGGCCCTCGGCAGCCATTCTCCAATATTGCTCTGTGGGGCCCCAAAATCCGAACGACTGAGACTGCAAAACACATGCAAAGAGTGACCACTGAAAACTTGGGCTGGCCCTAACCCTCACATGGTACCCCACCCACAGCACCACCAACGATCGGCCTACGGCTTTGCCTTTGACCACAAACCTCGAATCTATAGGCCCTCGGCAGCCATTCTCCAATATTGCTCTGTGGGGCCCCAAAATCCGAACGACTGAGACTGCAAAACACATGCAAAGAGTGACCACTGAAAACTTTGGCTGGCCCTAACCCTCACATGGTACCCCACCCACAGCACCACCAACCATCGGCCTACGGCTTTGCGTTTGACCACAAACCTCGAATCTACCGGCCCTCGGCAGCCATTCTCCAATATTGCTCTGTGGGGCCCCAAAATCCGAACGACTGAGACTGCAAAACACATGCAAAGAGTGACCACTGAAAATTTTGGCTGGCCCTAACCCTCACATGGTACCCCACCCACAGCACCACCAACGATCGGCCTACGGCTTTGCCTTTGACCACAAACCTCAAATCTACCAGCCCTTGGCAGCCATTCTCCAATATTGCTCAAAGGGCCCCAAAATCCGAACGACTGAGACTGCAAAACACATGCAAAGAGTGACCACTGAAAACTTGGGCTGGCCCTAACCCTCACATGGTACCCCACCCACAGCACCACCAACGATCGGCCTACGGCTTTGCCTTTGATCACAAACCTCGAATCTATAGGCCCTCGGCAGCCATTCTCCAATATTGCTCTGTGGGGCCCCAAAATCCGAACGACTGAGACTGCAAAACACATGCAAAGAGTGACCACTGAAAATTTTGGCTGGCCCTAACCCTCACATGGTACCCCACCCACAGCACCACCAACGATCGGCCTACGGCTTTGCCTTTGACCACAAACCTCGAATCTACTGGCCCTCGGCAGCCATTCTCCAATATTGCTCAAAGGGCCCCAAAATCCGAACGACTGAGACTGCAAAACACATGCAAAGAGTGACCAATGAAAACTTTGGCTGGCCCTAACCCTCACATGGTACCCCACCCACAGCACCACCAACGATCGGCCTACGGCTTTGCCTTTGACCACAAACCTCGAATCTACCGGCCCTCGGCAGCCATTCTCCAACATTGCTCTGTGGGGCCCCAAAATCCGAACGACTGAGACTGCAAAACACATGCAAAGAGTGACCACTGAAAACTTTGGCTGGCCCTAACCCTCACATGGTACCCCACCCACAGCACCACCAACGATCGGCCTACGGCTTTGCCTTTGACCACAAACCTCGAATCTACCGGCCCTCGGCAGCCATTCTCCAATATTGCTCTGTGGGGCCCCAAAATCCGAACGACTGAGACTGCAAAACACATGCAAAGAGTGACCACTGAAAACTTTGGCTGGCCCTAACCCTCACATGGTACCCCACCCACAGCACCACCAACCATCGGCCTACGGCTTTGCGTTTGACCACAAACCTCGAATCTACCAGCCCTCGGCAGCCATTCTCCAATATTGCTCAAAGGGCCCCAAAATCCGAACGACTGAGACTGCAAAACACATGCAAAGAGTGACCACTGAAAACTTTGGCTGGCCCTAACCCTCACGTGGTACCCCACCCACAGCACCACCAACCATCGGCCTACGGCTTTGCCTTTGACCACAAACCTCGAATCTACCAGCCCTCGGCAGACATTCTCCAATATTGCTCTGTGGGGCCCCAAAATCCGAACGACTGAGACTGCAAAACACATGCAAAGAGTGACCACTGAAAACTTTGGCTGGCCCTAACCCTCACATGGTACCCCACCCACAGCACCACCAACGATCGGCCTACGGCTTTGCCTTTGACCACAAACCTCGAATCTACCGGCCCTTGGCAGCCATTCTCCAATATTGCTCAAAGGGCCCCAAAATCCGAACGACTGAGACTGCAAAACACATGCAAAGAGTGACCACTGAAAACTTTGGCTGGCCCTAACCCTCACATGGTACCCCACCCACAGCACCACCAACCATCGGCCTACGGCTTTGCCTTTGACCACAAACCTCGAATCTACCGGCCCTCGGCAGCCATTCTCCAATATTGCTCAAAGGGCCCAAAAATCCGAACGACTGAGACTGCAAAACACATGCAAAGAATGACAACTTAAAACTTGGGCTGGCCCTAACCCTCACATGGTACCCCACCCACAGCACCACCAACGATCGGCCTACGGCTTTGCCTTTGACCACAAACCTCGAATCTACCGGCCCTCGGCAGCCATTCTCCAATATTGCTCAAAGGGCCCCAAAATCCGAACGACTGAGACTGCAAAACACATGCAAAGAGTGACCACTGAAAACTTTGGCTGGCCCTAACCCTCACATGGTGCCCCACCACAGCACCACCAACGATCGGCCTACGGCTTTGCGTTTGACCACAAACCTCGAATCTACCAGCCCTCGGCAGCCATTCTCCAATATTGCTCAAAGGGCCCCAAAATCCGAACGACTGAGACTGCAAAACACATGCAAAGAGTGACCACTGAAAACTTTGGCTGGCCCTAACCCTCACATGGTACCCCACCCACAGCACCACCAACGATCGGCCTACGGCTTTGCCTTTGACCACAAACCTCGAATCTACCGGCCCTCTGCAGCCATTCTCCAATATTGCTCTGTGGGGCCCCAAAATCCGAACGACTGAGACTGCAAAACACATGCAAAGAGTGACCACCGAAAACTTTGGCTGGCCTTAACCCTCACATGGTACCCCACCCACAGCACCACCAACGATCGGCCTACGGCTTTGCCTTTGACCACAAACCTCGAATCTACCGGCCCTCGGCAGCCATTCTCCAATATTGCTCAAAGGGCCCCAAAATCCGAACGACTGAGACTGCAAAACACATGCAAAGAGTGACCACTGAAAACTTTGGCTGGCCCTAACCCTCACATGGTACCCCACCCACAGCACCACCAACCCTCGGCCTACGGCTTTGCCTTTGACCACAAACCTCGAATCTACCGGCCCTCGGCAGCCATTCTCCAATATTGCTCTGTGGGGCCCCAAAATCCGAACGACTGAGACTGCAAAACACATGCAAAGAGTGACCACTGAAGACTTTGGCTGGCCCTAACCCTCACATGGTACCCCACCCACAGCACCACCAACGATCGGCCTACGGCTTTGCGTTTGACCACAAACCTAGAATCTACCGGCCCTCGGCAGCCATTCTCCAATATTGCTCTGTGGGGCCCCAAAATCCGAACGACTGAGACTGCAAAACACATGCAAAGAGTGACCACTGAAAACTTTGGCTGGCCCTAACCCTCACATGGTACCCCACCCACAGCACCACCAACGATCGGCCTACGGCTTTGCCTTTGACCACAAACCTCGAATCTACCAGCCCTCGGCAGCCATTCTCCAATATTGCTCTGTGGGGCCCCAAAATCCGAACGACTGAGACTGCAAAACACATGCAAAGAGTGACCACTGAAAACTTTGGCTGGCCCTAACCCTCACATGGTACCCCACCCACAGCACCACCAACGATCGGCCTACGGCTTTGCCTTTGACCACAAACCTCGAATCTACCGGCCCTCGGCAGCCATTCTCCAATATTGCTCAAAGGGCCCCAAAATCCGAACGACTGAGACTGCAAAACACATGCAAAGAGTGACCACTGAAAACTTGGGCTGGCCCTAACCCTCACATGGTACCCCACCCACAGCACCACCAACGATCGGCCTACGGCTTTGCCTTTGACCACAAACCTCGAATCTACCGGCCCTTGGCAGCCATTCTCCAATATTGCTCAAAGGGCCCCAAAATCCGAATGACTGAGACTGCAAAACACATGCAAAGAGTGACCACTGAAAACTTTGGCTGGCCCTAACCCTCACATGGTACCCCACCCACAGCACCACCAAAGATCGGCCTACGGCTTTGCCTTTGACCACAAACCTCGAATCTACCGGCCCTTGGCAGCCATTCTCCAATATTGCTCAAAGGGCCCCAAAATCCGAACGACTGAGACTGCAAAACACATGCAAAGAGTGACCACTGAAAACTTTGGCTGGCCCTAACCCTCACATGGTACCCCACCCACAGCACCACCAACGATCGGCCTACGGCTTTGCCTTTGACCACAAACCTCGAATATACCGGCCCTCGGGAGCCATTCTCCAATATTGCTCAAAGGGCCCAAAAATCCGAACGACTGAGACTGCAAAACACATGCAAAGAATGACAACTTAAAACTTGGGCTGGCCCTAACCCTCACATGGTACCCCACCCACAGCACCACCAACGATCGGCCTACGGCTTTGCCTTTGACCACAAACCTCGAATCTACTGGCCCTCGGCAGCCATTCTCCAATATTGCTCAAAGGGCCCCAAAATCCGAACGACTGAGACTGCAAAACACATGCAAAGAGTGACCAATGAAAACTTGGGCTGGCCCTAACCCTCACATGGTACCCCACCCACAGCACCACCAACCATCGGCCTACGGCTTTGCCTTTGACCACAAACCTCGAATCTACCGGCCCTCGGCAGCCATTCTCCAACATTGCTCTGTGGGGCCCCAAAATCCGAACGACTGAGACTGCAAAACACATGCAAAGAGTGACCACTGAAAACTTGGGCTGGCCCTAACCCTCACATGGTACCCCACCCACAGCACCACCAACGATCGGCCTATGGCTTTGCCTTTGACCACAAACCTCGAATCTACTGGCCCTCGGCAGCCATTCTCCAATATTGCTCAAAGGGCCCCAAAATCCGAACGACTGAGACTGCAAAACACATGCAAAGAGTGACCAATGAAAACTTGGGCTGGCCCTAACCCTCACATGGTACCCCACCCACAGCACCACCAACCATCGGCCTACGGCTTTGCCTTTGACCACAAACCTCGAATCTACCGGCCCTCGGCCGCCATTCTCCAACATTGCTCTGTGGGGCCCCAAAATCCGAACGACTGAGACTGCAAAACACATGCAAAGAGTGACCACTGAAAACTTTGGCTGGCCCTAACCCTCACATGGTTCCCCACCCACAGCACCACCAACGATCGGCCTACGGCTTTGCCTTTGACCACAAACCTCGAATCTACCGGCCCTCGGCAGCCATTCTCCAATATTGCTCTGTGGGGCCCCAAAATCCGAACGACTGAGACTGCAAAACACATGCAAAGAGTGACCACTGAAAACTTGGGCTGGCCCTAACCCTCACATGGTACCCCACCCACAGCACCACCAACGATCGGCCTACGGCTTTGCCTTTGACCACAAAACTCGAATCTACTGGCCCTCGGCAGCCATT
Source organism: Heliangelus exortis (assembly GCF_036169615.1). Lineage (NCBI taxonomy): Eukaryota > Metazoa > Chordata > Aves > Apodiformes > Trochilidae > Heliangelus > Heliangelus exortis. The sequence continues at coordinate 6,407,776 of NC_092446.1, forward strand.
CTCCAATATTGCTCAAAGGGCCCCAAAATCCGAACGACTGAGACTGCAAAACACATGCAAAGAGTGACCAATGAAAACTTGGGCTGGCCCTAACCCTCACATGGTACCCCACCCACAGCACCACCAACCATCGGCCTACGGCTTTGCCTTTGACCACAAACCTCGAATCTACCGGCCCTCGGCAGCCATTCTCCAACATTGCTCTGTGGGGCCCCAAAATCCGAACGACTGAGACTGCAAAACACATGCAAAGAGTGACCACTGAAAACTTGGGCTGGCCCTAACCCTCACATGGTACCCCACCCACAGCACCACCAACCATCGGCCTACGGCTTTGCCTTTGACCACAAACCTCGAATCTACCGGCCCTCGGCAGCCATTCTCCAATATTGCTCTGTGGGGCCCCAAAATCCGAACGACTGAGACTGCAAAACACATGCAAAGAGTGACCACTGAAAACTTGGGCTGGCCCTAACCCTCACATGGTACCCCACCCACAGCACCACCAACGATCGGCCTACGGCTTTGCCTTTGATCACAAACCTCGAATCTATCGGCCCTCGGCAGCCATTCTCCAATATTGCTCTGTGGGGCCCCAAAATCCGAACGACTGAGACTGCAAAACACATGCAAAGAGTGACCACTGAAAACTTTGGCTGGCCCTAACCCTCACATGGTACCCCACCCACAGCTCCACCAACCATCGGCCTACGGCTTTGCGTTTGACCACAAACCTCGAATCTACCAGCCCTCGGCAGCTATTCTCCAATATTGCTCAAAGGGCCCCAAAATCCGAACGACTGAGACTGCAAAACACATGCAAAGAGTGACCACTGAAAACTTTGGCTGGCCCTAACCCTCACATGGTACCCCACCCACAGCACCACCAACCATCGGCCTACGGCTTTGCCTTTGACCACAAACCTCGAATCTACCGGCCCTCGGCAGCCATTCTCCAATATTGCTCTGTGGGGCCCCAAAATCCGAACGACTGAGACTGCAAAACACATGCAAAGAGTGACCACTGAAAACTTTGGCTGGCCCTAACCCTCACATGGTACCCCACCCACAGCACCACCAACGATCGGCCTACGGCTTTGCCTTTGACCACAAACCTCGAATATACCGGCCCTCGGCAGCCATTCTCCAATATTGCTCTGTGGGGCCCCAAAATCCGAACGACTGAGACTGCAAAACACATGCAAAGAGTGACCACTGAAAACTTTGGCTGGCCTTAACCCTCACATGGTACCCCACCCACAGCACCACCAACGATCGGCCTACGGCTTTGCCTTTGACCACAAACCTCGAATCTACCGGCCCTCGGCAGCCATTCTCCAATATTGCTCAAAGGGCCCCAAAATCCGAACGACTGAGACTGCAAAACACATGCAAAGAGTGACCACCGAAAACTTTGGCTGGCCTTAACCCTCACATGGTACCCCCACCCACAGCACCACCAACGATCGGCCTACGGCTTTGCCTTTGACCACAAACCTCGAATCTACCGGCCCTTGGCAGCCATTCTCCAATATTGCTCAAAGGGCCCCAAAATCCGAACGACTGAGACTGCAAAACACATGCAAAGAGTGACCACTGAAAACTTTGGCTGGCCCTAACCCTCACATGGTACCCCACCCACAGCACCACCAACGATCGGCCTACGGCTTTGCCTTTGACCACAAACCTCGAATCTACCGGCCCTCGGCAGCCATTCTCCAATATTGCTCAAAGGGCCCAAAAATCCGAACGACTGAGACTGCAAAACACATGCAAAGAATGACAACTTAAAACTTGGGCTGGCCCTAACCCTCACATGGTACCCCACCCACAGCACCACCAACGATCGGCCTACGGCTTTGCCTTTGACCACAAACCTCGAATCTACTGGCCCTCGGCAGCCATTCTCCAATATTGCTCAAAGGGCCCCAAAATCCGAACGACTGAGACTGCAAAACACATGCAAAGAGTGACCAATGAAAACTTGGGCTGGCCCTAACCCTCACATGGTACCCCACCCACAGCACCACCAACCATCGGCCTACGGCTTTGCCTTTGACCACAAACCTCGAATCTACCGGCCCTCGGCCGCCATTCTCCAACATTGCTCTGTGGGGCCCCAAAATCCGAACGACTGAGACTACAAAACACATGCAAAGAGTGACCACTGAAAACTTTGGCTGGCCCTAACCCTCACATGGTACCCCACCCACAGCACCACCAACGATCGGCCTACGGCTTTGCCTTTGACCACAAACCTCGAATCTACCGGCCCTCGGCAGCCATTCTCCAATATTGCTCTGTGGGGCCCCAAAATCCGAACGACTGAGACTGCAAAACACATGCAAAGAGTGACCACTGAAAACTTGGGCTGGCCCTAACCCTCACATGGTACCCCACCCACAGCACCACCAACGATCGGCCTACGGCTTTGCCTTTGACCACAAACCTCGAATCTACCGGCCCTCGGCAGCCATTCTCCAATATTGCTCTGTGGGGCCCCAAAATCCGAACGACTGAGACTGCAAAACACATGCAAAGAGTGACCACTGAAAACTTTGGCTGGCCCTAACCCTCACATGGTACCCCACCCACAGCACCACCAACGATCGGCCTACGGCTTTGCCTTTGATCACAAACCTCGAATCTATCGGCCCTCTGCAGCCATTCTCCAATATTGCTCTGTGGGGCCCCAAAATCCGAACGACTGAGACTGCAAAACACATGCAAAGAGTGACCACTGAAAATTTTGGCTGGCCCTAACCCTCACATGGTACCCCACCCACAGCACCACCAACCATCGGCCTACGGCTTTGCGTTTGACCACAAACCTCGAATCTACCAGCCCTCGGCAGCCATTCTCCAATATTGCTAAAAGGGCCCCAAAATCCGAACGACTGAGACTGCAAAACACATGCAAAGAGTGACCACTGAAAACTTTGGCTGGCCCTAACCCTCACATGGTACCCCACCCACAGCACCACCAACCATCGGCCTACGGCTTTGCCTTTGACCACAAACCTCGAATCTACCGGCCCTCGGCAGCCATTCTCCAATATTGCTCTGTGGGGCCCCAAAATCCGAACGACTGAGACTGCAAAACACATGCAAAGAGTGACCACTGAAAACTTTGTCTGGCCCTAACCCTCACATGGTACCCCACCCACAGCACCACCAACGATCGGCCTACGGCTTTGCCTTTGACCACAAACCTCGAATCTACCGGCCCTCGGCAGCCATTCTCCAATATTGCTCTGTGGGGCCCCAAAATCCGAACGACTGAGACTGCAAAACACATGCAAAGAGTGACCACTGAAAACTTTGGCTGGCCCTAACCCTCACATGGTACCCCACCCACAGCACCACCAACGATCGGCCTACGGCTTTGCCTTTGACCACAAACCTCGAATCTACCGGCCCTCGGCAGCCATTCTCCAATATTGCTCAAAGGGCCCCAAAATCCGAACGACTGAGACTGCAAAACACATGCAAAGAGTGACCACTGAAAACTTTGGCTGGCCTTAACCCTCACATGGTACCCCACCCACAGCACCACCAACGATCGGCCTACGGCTTTGCCTTTGACCACAAACCTCGAATCTACCGGCCCTCGGCAGCCATTCTCCAATATTGCTCAAAGGGCCCCAAAATCCGAACGACTGAGACTGCAAAACACATGCAAAGAGTGACCACTGAAAACTTTGGCTGGCCCTAACCCTCACATGGTACCCCACCCACAGCACCACCAACGATCGGCCTACGGCTTTGCCTTTGACCACAAACCTCGAATCTACCGGCCCTCGGCAGCCATTCTCCAATATTGCTCTGTGGGGCCCCAAAATCCGAACGACTGAGACTGCAAAACACATGCAAAGAGTGACCACTGAAAACTTTGGCTGGCCCTAACCCTCACATGGTACCCCACCCACAGCACCACCAACGATCGGCCTACGGCTTTGCCTTTGACCACAAACCTCGAATCTAACGGCCCTCGGCAGCCATTCTCCAATATTGCTCAAAGGGCCCAAAAATCCGAACGACTGAGACTGCAAAACACATGCAAAGAATGACAACTTAAAACTTTGGCTGGCCCTAACCCTCACATGGTACCCCACCCACAGCACCACCAACCCTCGGCCTACGGCTTTGCCTTTGACCACAAACCTCGAATCTACTGGCCCTCAGCAGCCATTCTCCAATATTGCTCAAAGGGCCCCAAAATCCGAACGACTGAGACTGCAAAACACATGCAAAGAGTGACCACTGAAAACTTGGGCTGGCCCTAACCCTCACATGGTACCCCACCCACAGCACCACCAACGATCGGCCTACGGCTTTGCCTTTGATCACAAACCTCGAATCTATCGGCCCTCGGCAGCCATTCTCCAATATTGCTCTGTGGGGCCCCAAAATCCGAACGACTGAGACTGCAAAACACATGCAAAGAGTGACCACTGAAAACTTTGGCTGGCCCTAACCCTCACATGGTACCCCACCCACAGCACCACCAACCATCGGCCTACGGCTTTGCGTTTGACCACAAACCTCGAATCTACCAGCCCTCGGCAGCCATTCTCCAATATTGCTCAAAGGGCCCCAAAATCCGAACGACTGAGACTGCAAAACACATGCAAAGAGTGACCACTGAAAACTTTGGCTGGCCCTAACCCTCACATGGTACCCCACCCACAGCACCACCAACCATCGGCCTACGGCTTTGCCTTTGACCACAAACCTCGAATCTACCGGCCCTCGGCAGCCATTCTCCAATATTGCTCTGTGGGGCCCCAAAATCCGAACGACTGAGACTGCAAAACACATGCAAAGAGTGACCACTGAAAACTTTGGCTGGCCCTAACCCTCACATGGTACCCCACCCACAGCACCACCAACCATCGGCCTACGGCTTTGCGTTTGACCACAAACCTCGAATCTACCAGCCCTCGGCAGCCATTCTCCAATATTGCTCAAAGGGCCCCAAAATCCGAACGACTGAGACTGCAAAACACATGCAAAGAGTGACCACTGAAAACTTTGGCTGGCCCTAACCCTCACATGGTACCCCACCCACAGCACCACCAACCATCGGCCTACGGCTTTGCCTTTGACCACAAACCTCGAATCTATCGGCCCTCGGCAGCCATTCTCCAATATTGCTCTGTGGGGCCCCAAAATCCGAACGACTGAGACTGCAAAACACATGCAAAGAGTGACCACTGAAAACTTTGGCTGGCCCTAACCCTCACATGGTACCCCACCCACAGCACCACCAACGATCGGCCTACGGCTTTGCCTTTGACCACAAACCTCGAATCTACCGGCCCTCGGCAGCCATTCTCCAATATTGCTCAAAGGGCCCAAAAATCCGAACGACTGAGACTGCAAAACACATGCAAAGAATGACAACTTAAAACTTTGGCTGGCCCTAACCCTCACATGGTACCCCACCCACAGCACCACCAACCCTCGGCCTACGGCTTTGCCTTTGACCACAAACCTCGAATCTACTGGCCCTCAGCAGCCATTCTCCAATATTGCTCAAAGGGCCCCAAAATCCGAACGACTGAGACTGCAAAACACATGCAAAGAGTGACCACTGAAAACTTGGGCTGGCCCTAACCCTCACATGGTACCCCACCCACAGCACCACCAACGATCGGCCTACGGCTTTGCCTTTGATCACAAACCTCGAATCTATCGGCCCTCGGCAGCCATTCTCCAATATTGCTCTGTGGGGCCCCAAAATCCGAACGACTGAGACTGCAAAACACATGCAAAGAGTGACCACTGAAAACTTTGGCTGGCCCTAACCCTCACATGGTACCCCACCCACAGCACCACCAACCATCGGCCTACGGCTTTGCGTTTGACCACAAACCTCGAATCTACCAGCCCTCGGCAGCCATTCTCCAATATTGCTCAAAGGGCCCCAAAATCCGAACGACTGAGACTGCAAAACACATGCAAAGAGTGACCACTGAAAACTTTGGCTGGCCCTAACCCTCACATGGTACCCCACCCACAGCACCACCAACCATCGGCCTACGGCTTTGCCTTTGACCACAAACCTCGAATCTACCGGCCCTCGGCAGCCATTCTCCAATATTGCTCTGTGGGGCCCCAAAATCCGAACGACTGAGACTGCAAAACACATGCAAAGAGTGACCACTGAAAACTTTGGCTGGCCCTAACCCTCACATGGTACCCCACCCACAGCACCACCAACCATCGGCCTACGGCTTTGCGTTTGACCACAAACCTCGAATCTACCAGCCCTCGGCAGCCATTCTCCAATATTGCTCAAAGGGCCCCAAAATCCGAACGACTGAGACTGCAAAACACATGCAAAGAGTGACCACTGAAAACTTTGGCTGGCCCTAACCCTCACATGGTACCCCACCCACAGCACCACCAACCATCGGCCTACGGCTTTGCCTTTGACCACAAACCTCGAATCTACCGGCCCTCGGCAGCCATTCTCCAATATTGCTCTGTGGGGCCCCAAAATCCGAACGACTGAGACTGCAAAACACATGCAAAGAGTGACCACTGAAAACTTTGGCTGGCCCTAACCCTCACATGGTACCCCACCCACAGCACCACCAACGATCGGCCTACGGCTTTGCCTTTGACCACAAACCTCGAATCTACCGGCCCTCGGCAGCCATTCTCCAATATTGCTCAAAGGGCCCAAAAATCCGAACGACTGAGACTGCAAAACACATGCAAAGAATGACAACTTAAAACTTTGGCTGGCCCTAACCCTCACATGGTACCCCACCCACAGCACCACCAACCCTCGGCCTACGGCTTTGCCTTTGACCACAAACCTCGAATCTACTGGCCCTCAGCAGCCATTCTCCAATATTGCTCAAAGGGCCCCAAAATCCGAACGACTGAGACTGCAAAACACATGCAAAGAGTGACCACTGAAAACTTGGGCTGGCCCTAACCCTCACATGGTACCCCACCCACAGCACCACCAACGATCGGCCTACGGCTTTGCCTTTGATCACAAACCTCGAATCTATCGGCCCTCGGCAGCCATTCTCCAATATTGCTCTGTGGGGCCCCAAAATCCGAACGACTGAGACTGCAAAACACATGCAAAGAGTGACCACTGAAAACTTTGGCTGGCCCTAACCCTCACATGGTACCCCACCCACAGCACCACCAACCATCGGCCTACGGCTTTGCGTTTGACCACAAACCTCGAATCTACCAGCCCTCGGCAGCCATTCTCCAATATTGCTCAAAGGGCCCCAAAATCCGAACGACTGAGACTGCAAAACACATGCAAAGAGTGACCACTGAAAACTTTGGCTGGCCCTAACCCTCACATGGTACCCCACCCACAGCACCACCAACCATCGGCCTACGGCTTTGCCTTTGACCACAAACCTCGAATCTACCGGCCCTCGGCAGCCATTCTCCAATATTGCTCTGTGGGGCCCCAAAATCCGAACGACTGAGACTGCAAAACACATGCAAAGAGTGACCACTGAAAACTTTGGCTGGCCCTAACCCTCACATGGTACCCCACCCACAGCACCACCAACCATCGGCCTACGGCTTTGCGTTTGACCACAAACCTCGAATCTACCAGCCCTCGGCAGCCATTCTCCAATATTGCTCAAAGGGCCCCAAAATCCGAACGACTGAGACTGCAAAACACATGCAAAGAGTGACCACTGAAAACTTTGGCTGGCCCTAACCCTCACATGGTACCCCACCCACAGCACCACCAACCATCGGCCTACGGCTTTGCCTTTGACCACAAACCTCGAATCTACCGGCCCTCGGCAGCCATTCTCCAATATTGCTCTGTGGGGCCCCAAAATCCGAACGACTGAGACTGCAAAACACATGCAAAGAGTGACCACTGAAAACTTTCGCTGGCCCTAACCCTCACATGGTACCCCACCCACAGCACCACCAACGATCGGCCTACGGCTTTGCCTTTGACCACAAACCTCGAATCTACCGGCCCTCGGCAGCCATTCTCCAATATTGCTCAAAGGGCCCCAAAATCCGAACGACTGAGACTGCAAAACACATGCAAAGAGTGACCACTGAAAACTTTGGCTGGCCCTAACCCTCACATGGTACCCCACCCACAGCACCACCAACGATCGGCCTACGGCTTTGCCTTTGACCACAAACCTCGAATCTACCGGCCCTCGGCAGCCATTCTCCAATATTGCTCTGTGGGGCCCCAAAATCCGAACGACTGAGACTGCAAAACACATGCAAAGAGTGACCACTGAAAACTTTGGCTGGCCCTAACCCTCACATGGTACCCCACCCACAGCACCACCAACGATCGGCCTACGGCTTTGCCTTTGACCACAAACCTCGAATCTACCGGCCCTCGGCAGCCATTCTCCAATATTGCTCTGTGGGGCCCCAAAATCCGAACGACTGAGACTGCAAAACACATGCAAAGAGTGACCACTGAAAACTTTGGCTGGCCCTAACCCTCACATGGTACCCCACCCACAGCACCACCAACGATCGGCCTACGGCTTTGCCTTTGACCACAAACCTCGAATCTAACGGCCCTCGGCAGCCATTCTCCAATATTGCTCAAAGGGCCCAAAAATCCGAACGACTGAGACTGCAAAACACATGCAAAGAATGACAACTTAAAACTTTGGCTGGCCCTAACCCTCACATGGTACCCCACCCACAGCACCACCAACCCTCGGCCTACGGCTTTGCCTTTGACCACAAACCTCGAATCTACTGGCCCTCAGCAGCCATTCTCCAATATTGCTCAAAGGGCCCCAAAATCCGAACGACTGAGACTGCAAAACACATGCAAAGAGTGACCACTGAAAACTTGGGCTGGCCCTAACCCTCACATGGTACCCCACCCACAGCACCACCAACGATCGGCCTACGGCTTTGCCTTTGATCACAAACCTCGAATCTATCGGCCCTCGGCAGCCATTCTCCAATATTGCTCTGTGGGGCCCCAAAATCCGAACGACTGAGACTGCAAAACACATGCAAAGAGTGACCACTGAAAACTTTGGCTGGCCCTAACCCTCACATGGTACCCCACCCACAGCACCACCAACCATCGGCCTACGGCTTTGCGTTTGACCACAAACCTCGAATCTACCAGCCCTCGGCAGCCATTCTCCAATATTGCTCAAAGGGCCCCAAAATCCGAACGACTGAGACTGCAAAACACATGCAAAGAGTGACCACTGAAAACTTTGGCTGGCCCTAACCCTCACATGGTACCCCACCCACAGCACCACCAACCATCGGCCTACGGCTTTGCCTTTGACCACAAACCTCGAATCTACCGGCCCTCGGCAGCCATTCTCCAATATTGCTCTGTGGGGCCCCAAAATCCGAACGACTGAGACTGCAAAACACATGCAAAGAGTGACCACTGAAAACTTTGGCTGGCCCTAACCCTCACATGGTACCCCACCCACAGCACCACCAACCATCGGCCTACGGCTTTGCGTTTGACCACAAACCTCGAATCTACCAGCCCTCGGCAGCCATTCTCCAATATTGCTCAAAGGGCCCCAAAATCCGAACGACTGAGACTGCAAAACACATGCAAAGAGTGACCACTGAAAACTTTGGCTGGCCCTAACCCTCACATGGTACCCCACCCACAGCACCACCAACCATCGGCCTACGGCTTTGCCTTTGACCACAAACCTCGAATCTACCGGCCCTCGGCAGCCATTCTCCAATATTGCTCTGTGGGGCCCCAAAATCCGAACGACTGAGACTGCAAAACACATGCAAAGAGTGACCACTGAAAACTTTGGCTGGCCCTAACCCTCACATGGTACCCCACCCACAGCACCACCAACGATCGGCCTACGGCTTTGCCTTTGACCACAAACCTCGAATCTACCGGCCCTCGGCAGCCATTCTCCAATATTGCTCAAAGGGCCCAAAAATCCGAACGACTGAGACTGCAAAACACATGCAAAGAATGACAACTTAAAACTTTGGCTGGCCCTAACCCTCACATGGTACCCCACCCACAGCACCACCAACCCTCGGCCTACGGCTTTGCCTTTGACCACAAACCTCGAATCTACTGGCCCTCAGCAGCCATTCTCCAATATTGCTCAAAGGGCCCCAAAATCCGAACGACTGAGACTGCAAAACACATGCAAAGAGTGACCACTGAAAACTTGGGCTGGCCCTAACCCTCACATGGTACCCCACCCACAGCACCACCAACGATCGGCCTACGGCTTTGCCTTTGATCACAAACCTCGAATCTATCGGCCCTCGGCAGCCATTCTCCAATATTGCTCTGTGGGGCCCCAAAATCCGAACGACTGAGACTGCAAAACACATGCAAAGAGTGACCACTGAAAACTTTGGCTGGCCCTAACCCTCACATGGTACCCCACCCACAGCACCACCAACCATCGGCCTACGGCTTTGCGTTTGACCACAAACCTCGAATCTACCAGCCCTCGGCAGCCATTCTCCAATATTGCTCAAAGGGCCCCAAAATCCGAACGACTGAGACTGCAAAACACATGCAAAGAGTGACCACTGAAAACTTTGGCTGGCCCTAACCCTCACATGGTACCCCACCCACAGCACCACCAACCATCGGCCTACGGCTTTGCCTTTGACCACAAACCTCGAATCTACCGGCCCTCGGCAGCCATTCTCCAATATTGCTCTGTGGGGCCCCAAAATCCGAACGACTGAGACTGCAAAACACATGCAAAGAGTGACCACTGAAAACTTTGGCTGGCCCTAACCCTCACATGGTACCCCACCCACAGCACCACCAACCATCGGCCTACGGCTTTGCGTTTGACCACAAACCTCGAATCTACCAGCCCTCGGCAGCCATTCTCCAATATTGCTCAAAGGGCCCCAAAATCCGAACGACTGAGACTGCAAAACACATGCAAAGAGTGACCACTGAAAACTTTGGCTGGCCCTAACCCTCACATGGTACCCCACCCACAGCACCACCAACCATCGGCCTACGGCTTTGCCTTTGACCACAAACCTCGAATCTACCGGCCCTCGGCAGCCATTCTCCAATATTGCTCTGTGGGGCCCCAAAATCCGAACGACTGAGACTGCAAAACACATGCAAAGAGTGACCACTGAAAACTTTGGCTGGCCCTAACCCTCACATGGTACCCCACCCACAGCACCACCAACGATCGGCCTACGGCTTTGCCTTTGACCACAAACCTCGAATCTACCGGCCCTCGGCAGCCATTCTCCAATATTGCTCAAAGGGCCCAAAAATCCGAACGACTGAGACTGCAAAACACATGCAAAGAATGACAACTTAAAACTTTGGCTGGCCCTAACCCTCACATGGTACCCCACCCACAGCACCACCAACCCTCGGCCTACGGCTTTGCCTTTGACCACAAACCTCGAATCTACTGGCCCTCAGCAGCCATTCTCCAATATTGCTCAAAGGGCCCCAAAATCCGAACGACTGAGACTGCAAAACACATGCAAAGAGTGACCACTGAAAACTTGGGCTGGCCCTAACCCTCACATGGTACCCCACCCACAGCACCACCAACGATCGGCCTACGGCTTTGCCTTTGATCACAAACCTCGAATCTATCGGCCCTCGGCAGCCATTCTCCAATATTGCTCTGTGGGGCCCCAAAATCCGAACGACTGAGACTGCAAAACACATGCAAAGAGTGACCACTGAAAACTTTGGCTGGCCCTAACCCTCACATGGTACCCCACCCACAGCACCACCAACCATCGGCCTACGGCTTTGCGTTTGACCACAAACCTCGAATCTACCAGCCCTCGGCAGCCATTCTCCAATATTGCTCAAAGGGCCCCAAAATCCGAACGACTGAGACTGCAAAACACATGCAAAGAGTGACCACTGAAAACTTTGGCTGGCCCTAACCCTCACATGGTACCCCACCCACAGCACCACCAACCATCGGCCTACGGCTTTGCCTTTGACCACAAACCTCGAATCTACCGGCCCTCGGCAGCCATTCTCCAATATTGCTCTGTGGGGCCCCAAAATCCGAACGACTGAGACTGCAAAACACATGCAAAGAGTGACCACTGAAAACTTTGGCTGGCCCTAACCCTCACATGGTACCCCACCCACAGCACCACCAACCATCGGCCTACGGCTTTGCGTTTGACCACAAACCTCGAATCTACCAGCCCTCGGCAGCCATTCTCCAATATTGCTCAAAGGGCCCCAAAATCCGAACGACTGAGACTGCAAAACACATGCAAAGAGTGACCACTGAAAACTTTGGCTGGCCCTAACCCTCACATGGTACCCCACCCACAGCACCACCAACCATCGGCCTACGGCTTTGCCTTTGACCACAAACCTCGAATCTACCGGCCCTCGGCAGCCATTCTCCAATATTGCTCTGTGGGGCCCCAAAATCCGAACGACTGAGACTGCAAAACACATGCAAAGAGTGACCACTGAAAACTTTCGCTGGCCCTAACCCTCACATGGTACCCCACCCACAGCACCACCAACGATCGGCCTACGGCTTTGCCTTTGACCACAAACCTCGAATCTACCGGCCCTCGGCAGCCATTCTCCAATATTGCTCAAAGGGCCCCAAAATCCGAACGACTGAGACTGCAAAACACATGCAAAGAGTGACCACTGAAAACTTTGGCTGGCCCTAACCCTCACATGGTACCCCACCCACAGCACCACCAACGATCGGCCTACGGCTTTGCCTTTGACCACAAACCTCGAATCTACCGGCCCTCGGCAGCCATTCTCCAATATTGCTCTGTGGGGCCCCAAAATCCGAACGACTGAGACTGCAAAACACATGCAAAGAGTGACCACTGAAAACTTTGGCTGGCCCTAACCCTCACATGGTACCCCACCCACAGCACCACCAACGATCGGCCTACGGCTTTGCCTTTGACCACAAACCTCGAATCTACCGGCCCTCGGCAGCCATTCTCCAATATTGCTCAAAGGGCCCCAAAATCCGAACGACTGAGACTGCAAAACACATGCAAAGAGTGACCACTGAAAACTTTGGCTGGCCCTAACCCTCACATGGTACCCCACCCACAGCACCACCAACGATCGGCCTACGGCTTTGCCTTTGACCACAAACCTCGAATCTACCGGCCCTCGGCAGCCATTCTCCAATATTGCTCTGTGGGGCCCCAAAATCCGAACGACTGAGACTGCAAAACACATGCAAAGAATGACCACTGAAAACTTTGGCTGGCCCTAACCCTCACATGGTACCCCACCCACAGCACCACCAACGATCGGCCTACGGCTTTGCCTTTGACCACAAACCTCGAATCTACCGGCCCTCGGCAGCCATTCTCCAATATTGCTCAAAGGGCCCCAAAATCCGAACGACTGAGACTGCAAAACACATGCAAAGAGTGACCACTGAAAACTTGGGCTGGCCCTAACCCTCACATGGTACCCCACCCACAGCACCACCAACGATCGGCCTACGGCTTTGCCTTTGACCACAAACCTCGAATCTACCGGCCCTCGGCAGCCATTCTCCAATATTGCTCTGTGGGGCCCCAAAATCCGAACGACTGAGACTGCAAAACACATGCAAAGAATGACAACTTAAAACTTTGGCTGGCCCTAACCCTCACATGGTACCCCACCCACAGCACCACCAACGATCGGCCTACGGCTTTGCCTTTGACCACAAACCTCGAATCTACCGGCCCTCGGCAGCCATTCTCCAATATTGCTCAAAGGGCCCCAAAATCCGAATGACTGAGACTGCAAAACACATGCAAAGAGTGACCACTGAAAACTTTGGCTGGCCCTAACCCTAACATGGTACCCCACCCACAGCACCACCAACCCTCGGCCTACGGCTTTGCCTTTGACCACAAACCTCGAATCTACCGGCCCTCGGCAGCCATTCTCCAATATTGCTCAAAGGGCCCCAAAATCCGAACGACTGAGACTGCAAAACACATACAAAGAGTGACCACTGAAGACTTTGGCTGGCCCTAACCCTCACATGGTACCCCACCCACAGCACCACCAACGATCGGCCTACGGCTTTGCGTTTGACCACAAACCTAGAATCTACCGGCCCTCGGCAGCCATTCTCCAATATTGCTCTGTGGGGCCCCAAAATCCGAACGACTGAGACTGCAAAACACATGCAAAGAGTGACCACTGAAAACTTTGGCTGGCCCTAACCCTCACATGGTACCCCACCCACAGCACCACCAACGATCGGCCTACGGCTTTGCCTTTGACCACAAACCTCGAATCTACCGGCCCTCGGCAGCCATTCTCCAATATTGCTCTGTGGGGCCCCAAAATCCGAACGACTGAGACTGCAAAACACATGCAAAGAGTGACCACTGAAAACTTTGGCTGGCCTTAACCCTCACATGGTACCCCACCCACAGCACCACCAACGATCGGCCTACGGCTTTGCCTTTGACCACAAACCTCGAATCTACCGGCCCTCGGCAGCCATTCTCCAATATTGCTCTGTGGGGCCCCAAAACCCGAACGACTGAGACTGCAAAACACATGCAAAGAGTGACCACTGAAAACTTTGGCTGGCCCTAACCCTCACATGGTACCCCACCCACAGCACCACCAACGATCGGCCTACGGCTTTGCCTTTGACCACAAACCTCGAATCTACTGGCCCTCGGCAGCCATTCTCCAATATTGCTCAAAGGGCCCCAAAATCCGAACGACTGAGACTGCAAAACACATGCAAAGAGTGACCAATGAAAACTTTGGCTGGCCCTAACCCTCACATGGTACCCCACCCACAGCACCACCAACGATCGGCCTACGGCTTTGCCTTTGACCACAAACCTCGAATCTACCGGCCCTCGGCAGCCATTCTCCAATATTGCTCAAAGGGCCCCAAAATCCGAATGACTGAGACTGCAAAACACATGCAAAGAGTGACCACTGAAAACTTTGGCTGGCCCTAACCCTCACATGGTACCCCACCCACAGCACCACCAACGATCGGCCTACGGCTTTGCCTTTGACCACAAACCTCGAATCTACCGGCCCTCGGCAGCCATTCTCCAATATTGCTCAAAGGGCCCCAAAATCCGAACGACTGAGACTGCAAAACACATGCAAAGAGTGACCACTGAAAACTTGGGCTGGCCCTAACCCTCACATGGTACCCCACCCACAGCACCACCAACGATCGGCCTACGGCTTTGCCTTTGATCACAAACCTCGAATCTATCGGCCCTCGGCAGCCATTCTCCAATATTGCTCTGTGGGGCCCCAAAATCCGAACGACTGAGACTGCAAAACACATGCAAAGAGTGACCACTGAAAACTTTGGCTGGCCCTAACCCTCACATGGTACCCCACCCACAGCACCACCAACCATCGGCCTACGGCGTTGCCTTTGACCACAAACCTCGAATCTACCAGCCCTCGGCAGCCATTCTCCAATATTGCTCAAAGGGCCCCAAAATCCGAACGACTGAGACTGCAAAACACATGCAAAGAGTGACCACTGAAAACTTTGGCTGGCCCTAACCCTCACATGGTACCCCACCCACAGCACCACCAACCATCGGCCTACGGCTTTGCCTTTGACCACAAACCTCGAATCTACCGGCCCTCGGCAGCCATTCTCCAATATTGCTCTGTGGGGCCCCAAAATCCGAACGACTGAGACTGCAAAACACATGCAAAGAGTGACCACTGAAAACTTTGGCTGGCCCTAACCCTCACATGGTACCCCACCCACAGCACCACCAACGATCGGCCTACGGCTTTGCCTTTGACCACAAACCTCGAATCTACCGGCCCTCGGCAGCCATTCTCCAATATTGCTCTGTGGGGCCCCAAAATCCGAACGACTGAGACTGCAAAACACATGCAAAGAGTGACCACTGAAAACTTTGGCTGGCCTTAACCCTCACATGGTACCCCACCCACAGCACCACCAACGATCGGCCTACGGCTTTGCCTTTGACCACAAACCTCGAATCTACCGGCCCTCGGCAGCCATTCTCCAATATTGCTCTGTGGGGCCCCAAAATCCGAACGACTGAGACTGCAAAACACATGCAAAGAGTGACCACTGAAAACTTTGGCTGGCCCTAACCCTCACATGGTACCCCACCCACAGCACCACCAACGATCGGCCTACGGCTTTGCCTTTGACCACAAACCTCGAATCTACCGGCCCTCGGCAGCCATTCTCCAATATTGCTCTGTGGGGCCCCAAAATCCGAACGACTGAGACTGCAAAACACATGCAAAGAGTGACCACTGAAAACTTTGGCTGGCCCTAACCCTCACATGGTACCCCACCCACAGCACCACCAACGATCGGCCTACGGCTTTGCCTTTGACCACAAACCTCGAATCTACCGGCCCTCGGCAGCCATTCTCCAATATTGCTCTGTGGGGCCCCAAAATCCGAACGACTGAGACTGCAAAACACATGCAAAGAGTGACCACTGAAAACTTTGGCTGGCCCTAACCCTCACATGGTACCCCACCCACAGCACCACCAACGATCGGCCTACGGCTTTGCCTTTGACCACAAACCTCGAATCTACCGGCCCTCGGCAGCCATTCTCCAATATTGCTCTGTGGGGCCCCAAAATCCGAACGACTGAGACTGCAAAACACATGCAAAGAATGACAACTTAAAACTTGGGCTGGCCCTAACCCTCACATGGTACCCCACCCACAGCACCACCAACGATCGGCCTACGGCTTTGCCTTTGACCACAAACCTCGAATCTACCGGCCCTCGGCAGCCATTCTCCAATATTGCTCAAAGGGCCCCAAAATCCGAATGACTGAGACTGCAAAACACATGCAAAGAGTGACCACTGAAAACTTTGGCTGGCCCTAACCCTCACATGGTACCCCACCCACAGCACCACCAACGATCGGCCTACGGCTTTGCCTTTGACCACAAACCTCGAATCTACCGGCCCTCGGCAGCCATTCTCCAATATTGCTTAAAGGGCCCCAAAATCCGAACGACTGAGACTGCAAAACACATGCAAAGAGTGACCACTGAAAACTTTGGCTGGCCCTAACCCTCACATGGTACCCCACCCACAGCACCACCAACCCTCGGCCTACGGCTTTGCCTTTGACCACAAACCTCAAATCTACCGGCCCTCGGCAGCCATTCTCCAATATTGCTCACAGGGCCCCAAAATCCGAACGACTGAGACTGCAAAACACATGCAAAGAGTGACCACTGAAAACTTTGGCTGGCCCTAACCCTCACATGGTACCCCACCCACAGCACCACCAACGATCGGCCTACGGCTTTGCCTTTGACCACAAACCTCGAATCTACCGGCCCTCGGCAGCCATTCTCCAATATTGCTCTGTGGGGCCCCAAAATCCGAACGACTGAGACTGCAAAACACATGCAAAGAGTGACCACTGAAAACTTTGGCTGGCCCTAACCCTCACATGGTACCCCACCCACAGCACCACCAACGATCGGCCTACGGCTTTGCCTTTGACCACAAACCTCGAATCTACCGGCCCTCGGCAGCCATTCTCCAATATTGCTCAAAGGGCCCCAAAATCCGAACGACTGAGACTGCAAAACACATGCAAAGAGTGACCACTGAAAACTTTGGCTGGCCCTAACCCTCACATGGTACCCCACCCACAGCACCACCAACGATCGGCCTACGGCTTTGCCTTTGACCACAAACCTCGAATCTACCGGCCCTCGGCAGCCATTCTCCAATATTGCTCTGTGGGGCCCCAAAATCCGAACGACTGAGACTGCAAAACACATGCAAAGAGTAACCACTGAAAACTTTGGCTGGCCCTAACCCTCACATGGTACCCCACCCACAGCACCACCAACGATCGGCCTACGGCTTTGCCTTTGACCACAAACCTCGAATCTACCGGCCCTCGGCAGCCATTCTCCAATATTGCTCAAAGGGCCCCAAAATCCGAACGACTGAGACTGCAAAACACATGCAAAGAGTGACCACTGAAAACTTGGGCTGGCCCTAACCCTCACATGGTACCCCACCCACAGCACCACCAACGATCGGCCTACGGCTTTGCCTTTGATCACAAACCTCGAATCTATCGGCCCTCGGCAGCCATTCTCCAATATTGCTCAAAGGGCCCCAAAATCCGAATGACTGAGACTGCAAAACACATGCAAAGAGTGACCACTGAAAACTTTGGCTGGCCCTAACCCTCACATGGTACCCCACCCACAGCACCACCAACGATCGGCCTACGGCTTTGCCTTTGACCACAAACCTCGAATCTACTGGCCCTCGGCAGCCATTCTCCAATATTGCTCTGTGGGGCCCCAAAATCCGAACGACTGAGACTGCAAAACACATGCAAAGAGTGACCACTGAAAACTTTGGCTGGCCCTAACCCTCACATGGTACCCCACCCACAGCACCACCAACCCTCGGCCTACGGCTTTGCCTTTGACCACAAACCTCGAATCTACCGGCCCTCGGCAGCCATTCTCCAATATTGCTCAAAGGGCCCCAAAATCCGAACGACTGAGACTGCAAAACGCATGCAAAGAGTGACCACTGAAGACTTGGGCTGGCCCTAACCCTCACATGGTCCCCACCCACAGCACCACCAACGATCGGCCTACGGCTTTGCCTTTGACCACAAACCTCGAATCTACCGGCCCTCGGCAGCCATTCTCCAATATTGCTCTGTGGGGCCCCAAAATCCGAACAACTGAGACTGCAAAACACATGCAAAGAGTGACCACCGAAAACTTTGGCTGGCCTTAACCCTCACATGGTACCCCACCCACAGCACCACCAACCATCGGCCTACGGCTTTGCCTTTGACCACAAACCTCGAATCTACCGGCCCTCGGCAGCCATTCTCCAATATTGCTCTGTGGGGCCCCAAAATCCGAACGACTGAGACTGCAAAACACATGCAAAGAGTGACCACCGAAAACTTTGGCTGGCCTTAACCCTCACATTGTACCCCACCCACAGCACCACCAACGATCGGCCTACGGCTTTGCCTTTGACCACAAACCTCGAATCTACCGGCCCTCGGCAGCCATTCTCCAATATTGCTCTGTGGGGCCCCAAAATCCGAACGACTGAGACTGCAAAACACATGCAAAGAGTGACCACTGAAAACTTTGGCTGGCCCTAACCCTCACATGGTACCCCACCCACAGCACCACCAACGATCGGCCTACGGCTTTGCCTTTGACCACAAACCTCGAATCTACCGGCCCTCGGCAGCCATTCTCCAATATTGCTCAAAGGGCCCCAAAATCCGAACGACTGAGACTGCAAAACACATGCAAAGAGTGACCACTGAAAACTTTGGCTGGCCTTAACCCTCACATGGTACCCCACCCACAGCACCACCAACGATCGGCCTACGGCTTTGCCTTTGACCACAAACCTCGAATCTACCGGCCCTCGGCAGCCATTCTCCAATATTGCTCACAGGGCCCCAAAATCCGAACGACTGAGACTGCAAAACACATGCAAAGAGTGACCACTGAAGACTTGGGCTGGCCCTAACCCTCACATGGTACCCCACCCACAGCACCACCAACGATCGGCCTACGGCTTTGCCTTTGACCACAAACCTCGAATCTATCGGCCCTCTGCAGCCATTCTCCAATATTGCTCTGTGGGGCCCCAAAATCCGAACGACTGAGACTGCAAAACACATGCAAAGAGTGACCACTGAAAACTTTGGCTGGCCCTAACCCTCACATGGTACCCCACCCACAGCACCACCAACGATCGGCCTACGGCTTTGCCTTTGACCACAAACCTCGAATCTACCAGCCCTCGGCAGGCATTCTCCAATATTGCTCAAAGGGCCCCAAAATCCGAACGACTGAGACTGCAAAACACATGCAAAAATGACAACTTAAAACTTGGGCTGGCCCTAACCCTCACATGGTACCCCACCCACAGCACCACCAACCATCGGCCTCGGCTTTGCCTTTGACCACAAACCTCGAATCTACCAGCCCTCGGCAGCCATTCTCCAATATTGCTCTGTGGGGCCCCAAAATCCGAACGACTGAGACTGCAAAACACATGCAAAGAGTGACCACTGAAAACTTTGGCTGGCCCTAACCCTCACATGGTACCCCACCCACAGCACCACCAACGATCGGCCTACGGCTTTGCCTTTGACCACAAACCTCGAATCTACTGGCCCTCAGCAGCCATTCTCCAATATTGCTCAAAGGGCCCCAAAATCCGAACGACTGAGACTGCAAAACACATGCAAAGAGTGACCACTGAAAACTTTGGCTGGCCCTAACCCTCACATGGTACCCCACCCACAGCACCACCAACCATCGGCCTCGGCTTTGCCTTTGACCACAAACCTCGAATCTACCAGCCCTCGGCAGCCATTCTCCAATATTGCTCTGTGGGGCCCCAAAATCCGAACGACTGAGACTGCAAAACACATGCAAAGAGTGACCACTGAAAACTTTGGCTGGCCCTAACCCTCACATGGTACCCCACCCACAGCACCACCAACGATCGGCCTACGGCTTTGCCTTTGATCACAAACCTCGAATCTACCGGCCCTCGGCAGCCATTCTCCAGTATTGCTCAAAGGGCCCCAAAATCCAAACGACTGAGACTGCAAAACACATGCAAAGAGTGACCACTGAAAACTTGGGCTGGCCCTAACCCTCACATGGTACCCCACCCACAGCACCACCAACGATCGGCCTACGGCTTTGCCTTTGACCACAAACCTCGAATCTACTGGCACTCGGCAGCCATTCTCCAATATTGCTCAAAGGGCCCCAAAATCCGAACGACTGAGACTGCAAAACACATGCAAAGAGTGACCACTGAAAACTTTGGCTGGCCCTAACCCTCACATGGTACCCCACCCACAGCACCACCAACCATCGGCCTCGGCTTTGCCTTTGACCACAAACCTCGAATCTACCAGCCCTCGGCAGCCATTCTCCAATATTGCTCTGTGGGGCCCCAAAATCCGAACGACTGAGACTGCAAAACACATGCAAAGAGTGACCACTGAAAACTTTGGCTGGCCCTAACCCTCACATGGTACCCCACCCACAGCACCACCAACGATCGGCCTACGGCTTTGCCTTTGACCACAAACCTCGAATCTACCGGCCCTCGGCAGCCATTCTCCAATATTGCTCTGTGGGGCCCCAAAATCCGAACGACTGAGACTGCAAAACACATGCAAAGAGTGACCACTGAAAACTTGGGCTGGCCCTAACCCTCACATGGTACCCCACCCACAGCACCACCAACGATCGGCCTACGGCTTTGCCTTTGACCACAAACCTCGAATCTACCGGCCCTCGGCAGCCATTCTCCAATATTGCTCTGTGGGGCCCCAAAATCCGAACGACTGAGACTGCAAAACACATGCAAAGAGTGACCACTGAAAACTTTGGCTGGCCCTAACCCTCACATGGTACCCCACCCACAGCACCACCAACGATCGGCCTACGGCTTTGCCTTTGACCACAAACCTCGAATCTACCGGCCCTCGGCAGCCATTCTCCAATATTGCTCTGTGGGGCCCCAAAATCCGAACGACTGAGACTGCAAAACACATGCAAAGAGTGACCACTGAAAACTTGGGCTGGCCCTAACCCTCACATGGTACCCCACCCACAGCACCACCAACGATCGGCCTACGGCTTTGCCTTTGACCACAAACCTCGAATCTACCGGCCCTCGGCAGCCATTCTCCAATATTGCTCTGTGGGGCCCCAAAATCCGAACGACTGAGACTGCAAAACACATGCAAAGAGTGACCACTGAAAACTTTGGCTGGCCCTAACCCTCACATGGTACCCCACCCACAGCACCACCAACGATCGGCCTACGGCTTTGCCTTTGACCACAAACCTCGAATCTACCGGCCCTCGGCAGCCATTCTCCAATATTGCTCTGTGGGGCCCCAAAATCCGAACGACTGAGACTGCAAAACACATGCAAAGAGTGACCACTGAAAACTTTGGCTGGCCCTAACCCTCACATGGTACCCCACCCACAGCACCACCAACGATCGGCCTACGGCTTTGCCTTTGACCACAAACCTCGAATCTACCGGCCCTCGGCAGCCATTCTCCAATATTGCTCTGTGGGGCCCCAAAATCCGAACGACTGAGACTGCAAAACACATGCAAAGAGTGACCACCGAAAACTTTGGCTGGCCCTAACCCTCACATGGTACCCCACCCACAGCACCACCAACGATCGGCCTACGGCTTTGCCTTTGACCACAAACCTCGAATCTACCGGCCCTCGGCAGCCATTCTCCAATATTGCTCAAAGGGCCCCAAAATCCGAATGACTGAGACTGCAAAACACATGCAAAGAGTGACCACTGAAAACTTTGTCTGGCCCTAACCCTCACATGTTCCCCCACCCACAGCACCACCAACCATCGGCCTACGGCTTTGCCTTTGACCACAAACCTCGAATCTACCAGCCCTCGGCAGCCATTCTCCAATATTGCTCTGTGGGGCCCCAAAATCCGAACGACTGAGACTGCAAAACACATGCAAAGAGTGACCACTGAAAACTTGGGCTGGCCCTAACCCTCACATGGTACCCCACCCACAGCACCACCAACGATCGGCCTACGGCTTTGCCTTTGACCACAAACCTCGAATCTACCGGCCCTCGGCAGCCGTTCTCCAATATTGCTCAAAGGGCCCCAAAATCCGAACGACTGAGACTGCAAAACACATGCAAAGAGTGACCACTGAAAACTTTGGCTGGCCCTAACCCTCACATGGTACCCCACCCACAGCACCACCAACGATCGGCCTACGGCTTTGCCTTTGACCACAAACCTCGAATCTACCGGCCCTCGGCAGCCATTCTCCAATATTGCTCTGTGGGGCCCCAAAATCCGAACGACTGAGACTGCAAAACACATGCAAAGAGTGACCACTGAAAACTTTGGCTGGCCCTAACCCTCACATGGTACCCCACCCACAGCACCACCAACGATCGGCCTACGGCTTTGCCTTTGACCACAAACCTCGAATCTACCGGCCCTCGGCAGCCATTCTCCAATATTGCTCTGTGGGGCCCCAAAATCCGAACGACTGAGACTGCAAAACACATGCAAAAATGACAACTTAAAACTTGGGCTGGCCCTAACCCTCACATGGTACCCCACCCACAGCACCACCAACGATCGGCCTACGGCTTTGCCTTTGACCACAAACCTCGAATCTACCGGCCCTCGGCAGCCATTCTCCAATATTGCTCAAAGGGCCCCAAAATCCGAATGACTGAGACTGCAAAACACATGCAAAGAGTGACCACTGAAAACTTTGGCTGGCCCTAACCCTCACATGGTACCCCACCCACAGCACCACCAACGATCGGCCTACGGCTTTGCCTTTGACCACAAACCTCGAATCTACCGGCCCTCGGCAGCCATTCTCCAATATTGCTCTGTGGGGCCCCAAAATCCGAACGACTGAGACTGCAAAACACATGCAAAGAGTGACCACTGAAAACTTTGGCTGGCCCTAACCCTCACATGGTACCCCACCCACAGCACCACCAACGATCGGCCTACGGCTTTGCCTTTGACCACAAACCTCGAATCTACCAGCCCTCGGCAGGCATTCTCCAATATTGCTCAAAGGGCCCCAAAATCCGAACGACTGAGACTGCAAAACACATGCAAAGAGTGACCACTGAAAACTTTGGCTGGCCCTAACCCTCACATGGTACCCCACCCACAGCACCACCAAACATCGGCCTCGGCTTTGCCTTTGACCACAAACCTCGAATCTACCAGCCCTCGGCAGCCATTCTCCAATATTGCTCTGTGGGGCCCCAAAATCCGAACGACTGAGACTGCAAAACACATGCAAAGAGTGACCACTGAAAACTTTGGCTGGCCCTAACCCTCACATGGTACCCCACCCACAGCACCACCAACGATCGGCCTACGGCTTTGCCTTTGACCACAAACCTCGAATCTACCGGCCCTCGGCAGCCATTCTCCAATATTGCTCTGTGGGGCCCCAAAATCCGAACGACTGAGACTGCAAAACACATGCAAAGAGTGACCACTGAAAACTTGGGCTGGCCCTAACCCTCACATGGTACCCCACCCACAGCACCACCAACGATCGGCCTACGGCTTTGCCTTTGACCACAAACCTCGAATCTACCGGCCCTCGGCAGCCATTCTCCAATATTGCTCTGTGGGGCCCCAAAATCCGAACGACTGAGACTGCAAAACACATGCAAAGAGTGACCACTGAAAACTTTGGCTGGCCCTAACCCTCACATGGTACCCCACCCACAGCACCACCAACGATCGGCCTACGGCTTTGCCTTTGACCACAAACCTCGAATCTACCGGCCCTCGGCAGCCATTCTCCAATATTGCTCTGTGGGGCCCCAAAATCCGAACGACTGAGACTGCAAAACACATGCAAAGAGTGACCACTGAAAACTTTGGCTGGCCCTAACCCTCACATGGTCCCCACCCACAGCACCACCAACGATCGGCCTACGGCTTTGCCTTTGACCACAAACCTCGAATCTACCGGCCCTCGGCAGCCATTCTCCAATATTGCTCTGTGGGGCCCCAAAATCCGAACGACTGAGACTGCAAAACACATGCAAAGAGTGACCACCGAAAACTTTGGCTGGCCCTAACCCTCACATGGTACCCCACCCACAGCACCACCAACGATCGGCCTACGGCTTTGCCTTTGACCACAAACCTCGAATCTACCGGCCCTCGGCAGCCATTCTCCAATATTGCTCAAAGGGCCCCAAAATCCGAATGACTGAGACTGCAAAACACATGCAAAGAGTGACCACTGAAAACTTGGGCTGGCCCTAACCCTCACATGTTCCCCCACCCACAGCACCACCAACCATCGGCCTACGGCTTTGCCTTTGACCACAAACCTCGAATCTACCAGCCCTCGGCAGCCATTCTCCAATATTGCTCTGTGGGGCCCCAAAATCCGAACGACTGAGACTGCAAAACACATGCAAAGAGTGACCACTGAAAACTTGGGCTGGCCCTAACCCTCACATGGTACCCCACCCACAGCACCACCAACGATCGGCCTACGGCTTTGCCTTTGACCACAAACCTCGAATCTACCGGCCCTCGGCAGCCATTCTCCAATATTGCTCTGTGGGGCCCCAAAATCCGAACGACTGAGACTGCAAAACACATGCAAAGAGTGACCACTGAAAACTTTGGCTGGCCCTAACCCTCACATGGTACCCCACCCACATCACCACCAACCATCGGCCTACGGCTTTGCCTTTGACCACAAACCTCGAATCTACCGGCCCTCGGCAGCCGTTCTCCAATATTGCTCAAAGGGCCCCAAAATCCGAACGACTGAGACTGCAAAACACATGCAAAGAGTGACCACTGAAAACTTTGGCTGGCCCTAACCCTCACATGGTACCCCACCCACAGCACCACCAACGATCGGCCTACGGCTTTGCCTTTGACCACAAACCTCGAATCTACCGGCCCTCGGCAGCCATTCTCCAATATTGCTCTGTGGGGCCCCAAAATCCGAACGACTGAGACTGCAAAACACATGCAAAGAGTGACCACTGAAAACTTTGGCTGGCCCTAACCCTCACATGGTACCCCACCCACAGCACCACCAACGATCGGCCTACGGCTTTGCCTTTGACCACAAACCTCGAATCTACCGGCCCTCGGCAGCCATTCTCCAATATTGCTCTGTGGGGCCCCAAAATCCGAACGACTGAGACTGCAAAACACATGCAAAAATGACAACTTAAAACTTGGGCTGGCCCTAACCCTCACATGGTACCCCACCCACAGCACCACCAACGATCGGCCTACGGCTTTGCCTTTGACCACAAACCTCGAATCTACCGGCCCTCGGCAGCCATTCTCCAATATTGCTCAAAGGGCCCCAAAATCCGAATGACTGAGACTGCAAAACACATGCAAAGAGTGACCACTGAAAACTTTGGCTGGCCCTAACCCTCACATGGTACCCCACCCACAGCACCACCAACGATCGGCCTACGGCTTTGCCTTTGACCACAAACCTCGAATCTATCGGCCCTCTGCAGCCATTCTCCAATATTGCTCTGTGGGGCCCCAAAATCCGAACGACTGAGACTGCAAAACACATGCAAAGAGTGACCACTGAAAACTTTGGCTGGCCCTAACCCTCACATGGTACCCCACCCACAGCACCACCAACGATCGGCCTACGGCTTTGCCTTTGACCACAAACCTCGAATCTACCAGCCCTCGGCAGGCATTCTCCAATATTGCTCAAAGGGCCCCAAAATCCGAACGACTGAGACTGCAAAACACATGCAAAGAGTGACCACTGAAAACTTTGGCTGGCCCTAACCCTCACATGGTACCCCACCCACAGCACCACCAACCATCGGCCTCGGCTTTGCCTTTGACCACAAACCTCGAATCTACCAGCCCTCGGCAGCCATTCTCCAATATTGCTCTGTGGGGCCCCAAAATCCGAACGACTGAGACTGCAAAACACATGCAAAGAGTGACCACTGAAAACTTTGGCTGGCCCTAACCCTCACATGGTACCCCACCCACAGCACCACCAACGATCGGCCTACGGCTTTGCCTTTGACCACAAACCTCGAATCTACCGGCCCTCGGCAGCCATTCTCCAATATTGCTCTGTGGGGCCCCAAAATCCGAACGACTGAGACTGCAAAACACATGCAAAGAGTGACCACTGAAAACTTGGGCTGGCCCTAACCCTCACATGGTACCCCACCCACAGCACCACCAACGATCGGCCTACGGCTTTGCCTTTGACCACAAACCTCGAATCTACCGGCCCTCGGCAGCCATTCTCCAATATTGCTCTGTGGGGCCCCAAAATCCGAACGACTGAGACTGCAAAACACATGCAAAGAGTGACCACTGAAAACTTTGGCTGGCCCTAACCCTCACATGGTACCCCACCCACAGCACCACCAACGATCGGCCTACGGCTTTGCCTTTGACCACAAACCTCGAATCTACCGGCCCTCGGCAGCCATTCTCCAATATTGCTCTGTGGGGCCCCAAAATCCGAACGACTGAGACTGCAAAACACATGCAAAGAGTGACCACTGAAAACTTTGGCTGGCCCTAACCCTCACATGGTACCCCACCCACAGCACCACCAACGATCGGCCTACGGCTTTGCCTTTGACCACAAACCTCGAATCTACCGGCCCTCGGCAGCCATTCTCCAATATTGCTCTGTGGGGCCCCAAAATCCGAACGACTGAGACTGCAAAACACATGCAAAGAGTGACCACTGAAAACTTTGGCTGGCCCTAACCCTCACATGGTACCCCACCCACAGCACCACCAACGATCGGCCTACGGCTTTGCCTTTGACCACAAACCTCGAATCTACCGGCCCTCGGCAGCCATTCTCCAATATTGCTCTGTGGGGCCCCAAAATCCGAACGACTGAGACTGCAAAACACATGCAAAGAGTGACCACTGAAAACTTTGGCTGGCCCTAACCCTCACATGGTGCCCCACCACAGCACCACAAACGATCGGCCTACGGCTTTGCGTTTGACCACAAACCTCGAATCTACCGGCCCTCGGCAGCCATTCTCCAATATTGCTCAAAGGGCCCCAAAATCCGAACGACTGAGACTGCAAAACACATGCAAAGAGTGACCACCGAAAACTTTGGCTGGCCCTAACCCTCACATGGTACCCCACCCACAGCACCACCAACGATCGGCCTACGGCTTTGCCTTTGACCACAAACCTCGAATCTATCGGCCCTCGGCAGCCATTCTCCAATATTGCTCTGTGGGGCCCCAAAATCCGAACGACTGAGACTGCAAAACACATGCAAAGAGTGACCACTGAAAACTTTGGCTGGCCCTAACCCTCACATGGTACCCCACCCACAGCACCACCAACGATCGGCCTACGGCTTTGCCTTTGACCACAAACCTCGAATCTACCGGCCCTCGGCAGCCATTCTCCAATATTGCTCAAAGGGCCCCAAAATCCGAACGACTGAGACTGCAAAACACATGCAAAGAGTGACCACCGAAAACTTTGGCTGGCCTTAACCCTCACATGGTACCCCACCCACAGCACCACCAACGATCGGCCTACAGCTTTGCCTTTGACCACAAACCTCGAATCTACTGGCACTCGGCAGCCTTTCTCCAATATTGCTCTGTGGGGCCCCAAAATCCGAACGACTGAGACTGCAAAACACATGCAAAGAGTGACCACTGAAAACTTTGGCTGGCCCTAACCCTCACATGGTACCCCACCCACAGCACCACCAACCATCGGCCTCGGCTTTGCCTTTGACCACAAACCTCGAATCTACCAGCCCTTGGTAGCCATTCTCCAATATTGCTCTGTGGGGCCCCAAAATCCGAACGACTGAGACTGCAAAACACATGCAAAGAGTGACCACTGAAAACTTTGGCTGGCCCTAACCCTCACATGGTACCCCACCCACAGCACCACCAACGATCGGCCTACGGCTTTGCCTTTGACCACAAACCTCGAATCTACCGGCCCTCGGCAGCCATTCTCCAATATTGCTCTGTGGGGCCCCAAAATCCGAACGACTGAGACTGCAAAACACATGCAAAGAGTGACCACTGAAAACTTTGGCTGGCCCTAACCCTCACATGGTACCC
Organism: Heliangelus exortis; assembly: GCF_036169615.1. Classification (NCBI taxonomy): domain Eukaryota; kingdom Metazoa; phylum Chordata; class Aves; order Apodiformes; family Trochilidae; genus Heliangelus; species Heliangelus exortis. Next base: position 6,436,459 of record NC_092446.1, read on the forward strand.
CACCCACAGCACCACCAACGATCGGCCTACGGCTTTGCCTTTGACCACAAACCTCGAATCTACCGGCCCTCGGCAGCCATTCTCCAATATTGCTCTGTGGGGCCCCAAAATCCGAACGACTGAGACTGCAAAACACATGCAAAGAGTGACCACTGAAAACTTTGGCTGGCCCTAACCCTCACATGGTACCCCACCCACAGCACCACCAACGATCGGCCTACGGCTTTGCCTTTGACCACAAACCTCGAATCTACCGGCCCTCGGCAGCCATTCTCCAATATTGCTCAAAGGGCCCCAAAATCCGAACGACTGAGACTGCAAAACACATGCAAAGAGTGACCACTGAAAACTTTGGCTGGCCCTAACCCTCACATGGTGCCCCACCACAGCACCACCAACGATCGGCCTACGGCTTTGCGTTTGACCACAAACCTCGAATCTACCGGCCCTCGGCAGCCATTCTCCAATATTGCTCTGTGGGGCCCCAAAATCCGAACGACTGAGACTGCAAAACACATGCAAAGAGTGACCACTGAAAACTTTGGCTGGCCCTAACCCTCACATGGTACCCCACCCACAGCACCACCAACCATCGGCCTACGGCTTTGCCTTTGACCACAAACCTCGAATCTATCGGCCCTCGGCAGCCATTCTCCAATATTGCTCTGTGGGGCCCCAAAATCCGAACGACTGAGACTGCAAAACACATGCAAAGAGTGACCACTGAAAACTTTGGCTGGCCCTAACCCTCACATGGTACCCCACCCACAGCACCACCAACGATCGGCCTACGGCTTTGCCTTTGACCACAAACCTCGAATCTACCGGCCCTCGGCAGCCATTCTCCAATATTGCTCTGTGGGGCCCCAAAATCCGAACGACTGAGACTGCAAAACACATGCAAAGAGTGACCACCGAAAACTTTGGCTGGCCTTAACCCTCACATGGTACCCCACCCACAGCACCACCAACGATCGGCCTACGGCTTTGCCTTTGACCACAAACCTCGAATCTACCGGCCCTCGGCAGCCATTCTCCAATATTGCTCTGTGGGGCCCCAAAATCCGAACGACTGAGACTGCAAAACACATGCAAAGAGTGACCACTGAAAACTTTGGCTGGCCCTAACCCTCACATGGTACCCCACCCACAGCACCACCAACGATCGGCCTACGGCTTTGCCTTTGACCACAAACCTCGAATCTACCGGCCCTCGGCAGCCATTCTCCAATATTGCTCTGTGGGGCCCCAAAATCCGAACGACTGAGACTGCAAAACACATGCAAAGAGTGACCACTGAAAACTTTGGCTGGCCCTAACCCTTACATGGTCCCCACCCACAGCACCACCAACGATCGGCCTACGGCTTTGCCTTTGACCACAAACCTCGAATCTACCGGCCCTCGGCAGCCATTCTCCAATATTGCTCTGTGGGGCCCCAAAATCCGAACGACTGAGACTGCAAAACACATGCAAAGAGTGACCACCGAAAACTTTGGCTGGCCCTAACCCTCACATGGTACCCCACCCACAGCACCACCAACGATCGGCCTACGGCTTTGCCTTTGACCACAAACCTCGAATCTACCGGCCCTCGGCAGCCATTCTCCAATATTGCTCAAAGGGCCCCAAAATCCGAATGACTGAGACTGCAAAACACATGCAAAGAGTGACCACTGAAAACTTTGTCTGGCCCTAACCCTCACATGTTCCCCCACCCACAGCACCACCAACCATCGGCCTACGGCTTTGCCTTTGACCACAAACCTCGAATCTACCAGCCCTCGGCAGCCATTCTCCAATATTGCTCTGTGGGGCCCCAAAATCCGAACGACTGAGACTGCAAAACACATGCAAAGAGTGACCACTGAAAACTTGGGCTGGCCCTAACCCTCACATGGTACCCCACCCACAGCACCACCAACGATCGGCCTACGGCTTTGCCTTTGACCACAAACCTCGAATCTACCGGCCCTCGGCAGCCATTCTCCAATATTGCTCTGTGGGGCCCCAAAATCCGAACGACTGAGACTGCAAAACACATGCAAAGAGTGACCACCGAAAACTTTGGCTGGCCCTAACCCTCACATGGTACCCCACCCACAGCACCACCAACGATCGGCCTACGGCTTTGCCTTTGACCACAAACCTCGAATCTACCGGCCCTTGGCAGCCATTCTCCAATATTGCTCAAAGGGCCCCAAAATCCGAACGACTGAGACTGCAAAACACATGCAAAGAGTGACCACTGAAAACTTTGGCTGGCCCTAACCCTCACATGGTACCCCACCCACAGCACCACCAACGATCGGCCTACGGCTTTGCCTTTGACCACAAACCTCGAATCTACCGGCCCTCGGCAGCCATTCTCCAATATTGCTCTGTGGGGCCCCAAAATCCGAACGACTGAGACTGCAAAACACATGCAAAGAGTGACCACTGAAAACTTTGGCTGGCCCTAACCCTCACATGGTCCCCACCCACAGCACCACCAACGATCGGCCTACGGCTTTGCCTTTGACCACAAACCTCGAATCTACCGGCCCTCGGCAGCCATTCTCCAATATTGCTCTGTGGGGCCCCAAAATCCGAACGACTGAGACTGCAAAACACATGCAAAGAGTGACCACCGAAAACTTTGGCTGGCCCTAACCCTCACATGGTACCCCACCCACAGCACCACCAACGATCGGCCTACGGCTTTGCCTTTGACCACAAACCTCGAATCTACCGGCCCTCGGCAGCCATTCTCCAATATTGCTCAAAGGGCCCCAAAATCCGAATGACTGAGACTGCAAAACACATGCAAAGAGTGACCACTGAAAACTTTGTCTGGCCCTAACCCTCACATGTTCCCCCACCCACAGCACCACCAACCATCGGCCTACGGCTTTGCCTTTGACCACAAACCTCGAATCTACCAGCCCTCGGCAGCCATTCTCCAATATTGCTCTGTGGGGCCCCAAAATCCGAACGACTGAGACTGCAAAACACATGCAAAGAGTGACCACTGAAAACTTGGGCTGGCCCTAACCCTCACATGGTACCCCACCCACAGCACCACCAACGATCGGCCTACGGCTTTGCCTTTGACCACAAACCTCGAATCTACCGGCCCTCGGCAGCCATTCTCCAATATTGCTCTGTGGGGCCCCAAAATCCGAACGACTGAGACTGCAAAACACATGCAAAGAGTGACCACTGAAAACTTTGGCTGGCCCTAACCCTCACATGGTACCCCACCCACAGCACCACCAACGATCGGCCTACGGCTTTGCCTTTGACCACAAACCTCGAATCTACCGGCCCTTGGCAGCCATTCTCCAATATTGCTCAAAGGGCCCCAAAATCCGAACGACTGAGACTGCAAAACACATGCAAAGAGTGACCACTGAAAACTTTGGCTGGCCCTAACCCTCACATGGTACCCCACCCACAGCACCACCAACGATCGGCCTACGGCTTTGCCTTTGACCACAAACCTCGAATCTACCGGCCCTCGGCAGCCATTCTCCAATATTGCTCTGTGGGGCCCCAAAATCCGAACGACTGAGACTGCAAAACACATGCAAAGAGTGACCACTGAAAACTTTGGCTGGCCCTAACCCTCACATGGTACCCCACCCACAGCACCACCAACCATCGGCCTACGGCTTTGCCTTTGACCACAAACCTCGAATCTATCGGCCCTCGGCAGCCATTCTCCAATATTGCTCTGTGGGGCCCCAAAATCCGAACGACTGAGACTGCAAAACACATGCAAAGAGTGACCACTGAAAACTTGGGCTGGCCCTAACCCTCACATGGTACCCCACCCACAGCACCACCAACGATCGGCCTACGGCTTTGCCTTTGACCACAAACCTCGAATCTACCGGCCCTCGGCAGCCATTCTCCAATATTGCTCAAAGGGCCCCAAAATCCGAACGACTGAGACTGCAAAACACATGCAAAGAGTGACCACCGAAAACTTTGGCTGGCCTTAACCCTCACATGGTACCCCACCCACAGCACCACCAACGATCGGCCTACGGCTTTGCCTTTGACCACAAACCTCGAATCTACCGGCCCTCGGCAGCCATTCTCCAATATTGCTCTGTGGGGCCCCAAAATCCGAACGACTGAGACTGCAAAACACATGCAAAGAGTGACCACTGAAAACTTTGGCTGGCCCTAACCCTCACATGGTACCCCACCCACAGCACCACCAACGATCGGCCTACGGCTTTGCCTTTGACCACAAACCTCGAATCTACCGGCCCTCGGCAGCCATTCTCCAATATTGCTCTGTGGGGCCCCAAAATCCGAACGACTGAGACTGCAAAACACATGCAAAGAGTGACCACTGAAAACTTTGGCTGGCCCTAACCCTCACATGGTCCCCACCCACAGCACCACCAACGATCGGCCTACGGCTTTGCCTTTGACCACAAACCTCGAATCTACCGGCCCTCGGCAGCCATTCTCCAATATTGCTCTGTGGGGCCCCAAAATCCGAACGACTGAGACTGCAAAACACATGCAAAGAGTGACCACCGAAAACTTTGGCTGGCCCTAACCCTCACATGGTACCCCACCCACAGCACCACCAACGATCGGCCTACGGCTTTGCCTTTGACCACAAACCTCGAATCTACCGGCCCTCGGCAGCCATTCTCCAATATTGCTCAAAGGGCCCCAAAATCCGAATGACTGAGACTGCAAAACACATGCAAAGAGTGACCACTGAAAACTTTGTCTGGCCCTAACCCTCACATGTTCCCCCACCCACAGCACCACCAACCATCGGCCTACGGCTTTGCCTTTGACCACAAACCTCGAATCTACCAGCCCTCGGCAGCCATTCTCCAATATTGCTCTGTGGGGCCCCAAAATCCGAACGACTGAGACTGCAAAACACATGCAAAGAGTGACCACTGAAAACTTGGGCTGGCCCTAACCCTCACATGGTACCCCACCCACAGCACCACCAACGATCGGCCTACGGCTTTGCCTTTGACCACAAACCTCGAATCTACCGGCCCTCGGCAGCCATTCTCCAATATTGCTCTGTGGGGCCCCAAAATCCGAACGACTGAGACTGCAAAACACATGCAAAGAGTGACCACTGAAAACTTTGGCTGGCCCTAACCCTCACATGGTACCCCACCCACAGCACCACCAACGATCGGCCTACGGCTTTGCCTTTGACCACAAACCTCGAATCTACCGGCCCTTGGCAGCCATTCTCCAATATTGCTCAAAGGGCCCCAAAATCCGAACGACTGAGACTGCAAAACACATGCAAAGAGTGACCACTGAAAACTTTGGCTGGCCCTAACCCTCACATGGTACCCCACCCACAGCACCACCAACGATCGGCCTACGGCTTTGCCTTTGACCACAAACCTCGAATCTACCGGCCCTCGGCAGCCATTCTCCAATATTGCTCTGTGGGGCCCCAAAATCCGAACGACTGAGACTGCAAAACACATGCAAAGAGTGACCACTGAAAACTTTGGCTGGCCCTAACCCTCACATGGTCCCCACCCACAGCACCACCAACGATCGGCCTACGGCTTTGCCTTTGACCACAAACCTCGAATCTACCGGCCCTCGGCAGCCATTCTCCAATATTGCTCTGTGGGGCCCCAAAATCCGAACGACTGAGACTGCAAAACACATGCAAAGAGTGACCACCGAAAACTTTGGCTGGCCCTAACCCTCACATGGTACCCCACCCACAGCACCACCAACGATCGGCCTACGGCTTTGCCTTTGACCACAAACCTCGAATCTACCGGCCCTCGGCAGCCATTCTCCAATATTGCTCAAAGGGCCCCAAAATCCGAATGACTGAGACTGCAAAACACATGCAAAGAGTGACCACTGAAAACTTTGTCTGGCCCTAACCCTCACATGTTCCCCCACCCACAGCACCACCAACCATCGGCCTACGGCTTTGCCTTTGACCACAAACCTCGAATCTACCAGCCCTCGGCAGCCATTCTCCAATATTGCTCTGTGGGGCCCCAAAATCCGAACGACTGAGACTGCAAAACACATGCAAAGAGTGACCACTGAAAACTTGGGCTGGCCCTAACCCTCACATGGTACCCCACCCACAGCACCACCAACGATCGGCCTACGGCTTTGCCTTTGACCACAAACCTCGAATCTACCGGCCCTCGGCAGCCATTCTCCAATATTGCTCTGTGGGGCCCCAAAATCCGAACGACTGAGACTGCAAAACACATGCAAAGAGTGACCACTGAAAACTTTGGCTGGCCCTAACCCTCACATGGTACCCCACCCACAGCACCACCAACGATCGGCCTACGGCTTTGCCTTTGACCACAAACCTCGAATCTACCGGCCCTTGGCAGCCATTCTCCAATATTGCTCAAAGGGCCCCAAAATCCGAACGACTGAGACTGCAAAACACATGCAAAGAGTGACCACTGAAAACTTTGGCTGGCCCTAACCCTCACATGGTACCCCACCCACAGCACCACCAACGATCGGCCTACGGCTTTGCCTTTGACCACAAACCTCGAATCTACCGGCCCTCGGCAGCCATTCTCCAATATTGCTCCGTGGGGCCCCAAAATCCGAACGACTGAGACTGCAAAACACATGCAAAGAGTGACCACTGAAAACTTGGGCTGGCCCTAACCCTCACATGGTACCCCACCCACAGCACCACCAACGATCAGCCTACGGCTTTGCCTTTGACCACAAACCTCGAATCTACCGGCCCTCGGCAGCCATTCTCCAATATTGCTCTGTGGGGCCCCAAAATCCGAATGACTGAGACTGCAAAACACATGCAAAGAGTGACCACTGAAAACTTTGGCTGGCCCTAACCCTCACATGGTACCCCACCCACAGCACCACCAACGATCGACCTACGGCTTTGCCTTTGACCACAAACCTCGAATCTACCGGCCCTCGGCAGCCATTCTCCAATATTGCTCTGTGGGGCCCCAAAATCCGAACGACTGAGACTGCAAAACACATGCAAAGAGTGACCACTGAAAACTTTGGCTGGCCCTAACCCTCACATGGTGCCCCACCACAGCACCACCAACGATCGGCCTACGGCTTTGCGTTTGACCATAAACCTCTAATCTACCAGCCCTCGGCAGCCATTCTCCAATATTGCTCAAAGGGCCCCAAAATCCGAACGACTGAGACTGCAAAACACATGCAAAGAGTGACCACTGAAAACTTGGGCTGGCCCTAACCCTCACATGGTACCCCACCCACAGCACCACCAACGATCGGCCTACGGCTTTGCATTTGATCACAAACCTCGAATCTACCAGCCCTCGGCAGCCATTCTCCAATATTGCTCTGTGGGGCCCCAAAATCCGAACAACTGAGACTGCAAAACACATGCAAAGAGTGACCACTGAAAACTTTGGCTGGCCCTAACCCTCACATGGTACCCCACCCACAGCACCACCAACCATCGGCCTACGGCTTTGCCTTTGACCACAAACCTCGAATCTACCAGCCCTCGGCAGCCATTCTCCAATATTGCTCTGTGGGGCCCCAAAATCCGAACGACTGAGACTGCAAAACACATGCAAAGAGTGACCACTGAAAACTTGGGCTGGCCCTAACCCTCACATGGTACCCCACCCACAGCACCACCAACGATCGGCCTACGGCTTTGCCTTTGACCACAAACCTCGAATCTACCGGCCCTCGGCAGCCATTCTCCAATATTGCTCTGTGGGGCCCCAAAATCCGAACGACTGAGACTGCAAAACACATGCAAAGAGTGACCACTGAAAACTTTGGCTGGCCCTAACCCTCACATGGTACCCCACCCACAGCACCACCAACGATCGGCCTACGGCTTTGCCTTTGACCACAAACCTCGAATCTACCGGCCCTTGGCAGCCATTCTCCAATATTGCTCAAAGGGCCCCAAAATCCGAACGACTGAGACTGCAAAACACATGCAAAGAGTGACCACTGAAAACTTTGGCTGGCCTTAACCCTCACATGGTACCCCACCCACAGCACCACCAACGATCATCCTACGGCTTTGCCTTTGACCACAAACCTCGAATCTACCGGCCCTCGGCAGCCATTCTCCAATATTGCTCAAAGGGCCCCAAAATCCGAACGACTGAGACTGCAAAACACATGCAAAGAGTGACCACTGAAAACTTTGGCTGGCCCTAACCCTCACATGGTCCCCACCCACAGCACCACCAACGATCGGCCTACGGCTTTGCCTTTGACCACAAACCTCGAATCTACCGGCCCTCGGCAGCCATTCTCCAATATTGCTCTGTGGGGCCCCAAAATCCGAACGACTGAGACTGCAAAACACATGCAAAGAGTGACCACCGAAAACTTTGGCTGGCCCTAACCCTCACATGGTACCCCACCCACAGCACCACCAACGATCGGCCTACGGCTTTGCCTTTGACCACAAACCTCGAATCTACCGGCCCTCGGCAGCCATTCTCCAATATTGCTCAAAGGGCCCCAAAATCCGAATGACTGAGACTGCAAAACACATGCAAAGAGTGACCACTGAAAACTTTGTCTGGCCCTAACCCTCACATGTTCCCCCACCCACAGCACCACCAACCATCGGCCTACGGCTTTGCCTTTGACCACAAACCTCGAATCTACCAGCCCTCGGCAGCCATTCTCCAATATTGCTCTGTGGGGCCCCAAAATCCGAACGACTGAGACTGCAAAACACATGCAAAGAGTGACCACTGAAAACTTGGGCTGGCCCTAACCCTCACATGGTACCCCACCCACAGCACCACCAACGATCGGCCTACGGCTTTGCCTTTGACCACAAACCTCGAATCTACCGGCCCTCGGCAGCCATTCTCCAATATTGCTCTGTGGGGCCCCAAAATCCGAACGACTGAGACTGCAAAACACATGCAAAGAGTGACCACTGAAAACTTTGGCTGGCCCTAACCCTCACATGGTACCCCACCCACAGCACCACCAACGATCGGCCTACGGCTTTGCCTTTGACCACAAACCTCGAATCTACCGGCCCTTGGCAGCCATTCTCCAATATTGCTCAAAGGGCCCCAAAATCCGAACGACTGAGACTGCAAAACACATGCAAAGAGTGACCACTGAAAACTTTGGCTGGCCCTAACCCTCACATGGTACCCCACCCACAGCACCACCAACGATCGGCCTACGGCTTTGCCTTTGACCACAAACCTCGAATCTACCGGCCCTCGGCAGCCATTCTCCAATATTGCTCTGTGGGGCCCCAAAATCCGAACGACTGAGACTGCAAAACACATGCAAAGAGTGACCACTGAAAACTTGGGCTGGCCCTAACCCTCACATGGTACCCCACCCACAGCACCACCAACGATCGGCCTACGGCTTTGCCTTTGACCACAAACCTCGAATCTACCGGCCCTTGGCAGCCATTCTCCAATATTGCTCAAAGGGCCCCAAAATCCGAACGACTGAGACTGCAAAACACATGCAAAGAGTGACCACTGAAAACTTTGGCTGGCCCTAACCCTCACATGGTACCCCACCCACAGCACCACCAACGATCGGCCTACGGCTTTGCCTTTGACCACAAACCTCGAATCTACCGGCCCTCGGCAGCCATTCTCCAATATTGCTCTGTGGGGCCCCAAAATCCGAACGACTGAGACTGCAAAACACATGCAAAGAGTGACCACTGAAAACTTTGGCTGGCCCTAACCCTCACATGGTCCCCACCCACAGCACCACCAACGATCGGCCTACGGCTTTGCCTTTGACCACAAACCTCGAATCTACCGGCCCTCGGCAGCCATTCTCCAATATTGCTCTGTGGGGCCCCAAAATCCGAACGACTGAGACTGCAAAACACATGCAAAGAGTGACCACCGAAAACTTTGGCTGGCCCTAACCCTCACATGGTACCCCACCCACAGCACCACCAACGATCGGCCTACGGCTTTGCCTTTGACCACAAACCTCGAATCTACCGGCCCTCGGCAGCCATTCTCCAATATTGCTCAAAGGGCCCCAAAATCCGAATGACTGAGACTGCAAAACACATGCAAAGAGTGACCACTGAAAACTTTGTCTGGCCCTAACCCTCACATGTTCCCCCACCCACAGCACCACCAACCATCGGCCTACGGCTTTGCCTTTGACCACAAACCTCGAATCTACCAGCCCTCGGCAGCCATTCTCCAATATTGCTCTGTGGGGCCCCAAAATCCGAACGACTGAGACTGCAAAACACATGCAAAGAGTGACCACTGAAAACTTGGGCTGGCCCTAACCCTCACATGGTACCCCACCCACAGCACCACCAACGATCGGCCTACGGCTTTGCCTTTGACCACAAACCTCGAATCTACCGGCCCTCGGCAGCCATTCTCCAATATTGCTCTGTGGGGCCCCAAAATCCGAACGACTGAGACTGCAAAACACATGCAAAGAGTGACCACTGAAAACTTTGGCTGGCCCTAACCCTCACATGGTACCCCACCCACAGCACCACCAACGATCGGCCTACGGCTTTGCCTTTGACCACAAACCTCGAATCTACCGGCCCTTGGCAGCCATTCTCCAATATTGCTCAAAGGGCCCCAAAATCCGAACGACTGAGACTGCAAAACACATGCAAAGAGTGACCACTGAAAACTTTGGCTGGCCCTAACCCTCACATGGTACCCCACCCACAGCACCACCAACGATCGGCCTACGGCTTTGCCTTTGACCACAAACCTCGAATCTACCGGCCCTCGGCAGCCATTCTCCAATATTGCTCCGTGGGGCCCCAAAATCCGAACGACTGAGACTGCAAAACACATGCAAAGAGTGACCACTGAAAACTTGGGCTGGCCCTAACCCTCACATGGTACCCCACCCACAGCACCACCAACGATCAGCCTACGGCTTTGCCTTTGACCACAAACCTCGAATCTACCGGCCCTCGGCAGCCATTCTCCAATATTGCTCTGTGGGGCCCCAAAATCCGAATGACTGAGACTGCAAAACACATGCAAAGAGTGACCACTGAAAACTTTGGCTGGCCCTAACCCTCACATGGTACCCCACCCACAGCACCACCAACGATCGACCTACGGCTTTGCCTTTGACCACAAACCTCGAATCTACCGGCCCTCGGCAGCCATTCTCCAATATTGCTCTGTGGGGCCCCAAAATCCGAACGACTGAGACTGCAAAACACATGCAAAGAGTGACCACTGAAAACTTTGGCTGGCCCTAACCCTCACATGGTGCCCCACCACAGCACCACCAACGATCGGCCTACGGCTTTGCGTTTGACCATAAACCTCTAATCTACCAGCCCTCGGCAGCCATTCTCCAATATTGCTCAAAGGGCCCCAAAATCCGAACGACTGAGACTGCAAAACACATGCAAAGAGTGACCACTGAAAACTTGGGCTGGCCCTAACCCTCACATGGTACCCCACCCACAGCACCACCAACGATCGGCCTACGGCTTTGCCTTTGATCACAAACCTCGAATCTACCAGCCCTCGGCAGCCATTCTCCAATATTGCTCTGTGGGGCCCCAAAATCCGAACAACTGAGACTGCAAAACACATGCAAAGAGTGACCACTGAAAACTTTGGCTGGCCCTAACCCTCACATGGTACCCCACCCACAGCACCACCAACCATCGGCCTACGGCTTTGCCTTTGACCACAAACCTCGAATCTACCAGCCCTCGGCAGCCATTCTCCAATATTGCTCTGTGGGGCCCCAAAATCCGAACGACTGAGACTGCAAAACACATGCAAAGAGTGACCACTGAAAACTTGGGCTGGCCCTAACCCTCACATGGTACCCCACCCACAGCACCACCAACGATCGGCCTACGGCTTTGCCTTTGACCACAAACCTCGAATCTACCGGCCCTCGGCAGCCATTCTCCAATATTGCTCTGTGGGGCCCCAAAATCCGAACGACTGAGACTGCAAAACACATGCAAAGAGTGACCACTGAAAACTTTGGCTGGCCCTAACCCTCACATGGTACCCCACCCACAGCACCACCAACGATCGGCCTACGGCTTTGCCTTTGACCACAAACCTCGAATCTACCGGCCCTTGGCAGCCATTCTCCAATATTGCTCAAAGGGCCCCAAAATCCGAACGACTGAGACTGCAAAACACATGCAAAGAGTGACCACTGAAAACTTTGGCTGGCCTTAACCCTCACATGGTACCCCACCCACAGCACCACCAACGATCATCCTACGGCTTTGCCTTTGACCACAAACCTCGAATCTACCGGCCCTCGGCAGCCATTCTCCAATATTGCTCAAAGGGCCCCAAAATCCGAACGACTGAGACTGCAAAACACATGCAAAGAGTGACCACTGAAAACTTTGGCTGGCCCTAACCCTCACATGGTCCCCACCCACAGCACCACCAACGATCGGCCTACGGCTTTGCCTTTGACCACAAACCTCGAATCTACCGGCCCTCGGCAGCCATTCTCCAATATTGCTCTGTGGGGCCCCAAAATCCGAACGACTGAGACTGCAAAACACATGCAAAGAGTGACCACCGAAAACTTTGGCTGGCCCTAACCCTCACATGGTACCCCACCCACAGCACCACCAACGATCGGCCTACGGCTTTGCCTTTGACCACAAACCTCGAATCTACCGGCCCTCGGCAGCCATTCTCCAATATTGCTCAAAGGGCCCCAAAATCCGAATGACTGAGACTGCAAAACACATGCAAAGAGTGACCACTGAAAACTTTGTCTGGCCCTAACCCTCACATGTTCCCCCACCCACAGCACCACCAACCATCGGCCTACGGCTTTGCCTTTGACCACAAACCTCGAATCTACCAGCCCTCGGCAGCCATTCTCCAATATTGCTCTGTGGGGCCCCAAAATCCGAACGACTGAGACTGCAAAACACATGCAAAGAGTGACCACTGAAAACTTGGGCTGGCCCTAACCCTCACATGGTACCCCACCCACAGCACCACCAACGATCGGCCTACGGCTTTGCCTTTGACCACAAACCTCGAATCTACCGGCCCTCGGCAGCCATTCTCCAATATTGCTCTGTGGGGCCCCAAAATCCGAACGACTGAGACTGCAAAACACATGCAAAGAGTGACCACTGAAAACTTTGGCTGGCCCTAACCCTCACATGGTACCCCACCCACAGCACCACCAACGATCGGCCTACGGCTTTGCCTTTGACCACAAACCTCGAATCTACCGGCCCTTGGCAGCCATTCTCCAATATTGCTCAAAGGGCCCCAAAATCCGAACGACTGAGACTGCAAAACACATGCAAAGAGTGACCACTGAAAACTTTGGCTGGCCCTAACCCTCACATGGTACCCCACCCACAGCACCACCAACGATCGGCCTACGGCTTTGCCTTTGACCACAAACCTCGAATCTACCGGCCCTCGGCAGCCATTCTCCAATATTGCTCTGTGGGGCCCCAAAATCCGAACGACTGAGACTGCAAAACACATGCAAAGAGTGACCACTGAAAACTTGGGCTGGCCCTAACCCTCACATGGTACCCCACCCACAGCACCACCAACGATCAGCCTACGGCTTTGCCTTTGACCACAAACCTCGAATCTACCGGCCCTCGGCAGCCATTCTCCAATATTGCTCTGTGGGGCCCCAAAATCCGAATGACTGAGACTGCAAAACACATGCAAAGAGTGACCACTGAAAACTTTGGCTGGCCCTAACCCTCACATGGTACCCCACCCACAGCACCACCAACGATCGACCTACGGCTTTGCCTTTGACCACAAACCTCGAATCTACCGGCCCTCGGCAGCCATTCTCCAATATTGCTCTGTGGGGCCCCAAAATCCGAACGACTGAGACTGCAAAACACATGCAAAGAGTGACCACTGAAAACTTTGGCTGGCCCTAACCCTCACATGGTGCCCCACCACAGCACCACCAACGATCGGCCTACGGCTTTGCGTTTGACCATAAACCTCTAATCTACCAGCCCTCGGCAGCCATTCTCCAATATTGCTCAAAGGGCCCCAAAATCCGAACGACTGAGACTGCAAAACACATGCAAAGAGTGACCACTGAAAACTTGGGCTGGCCCTAACCCTCACATGGTACCCCACCCACAGCACCACCAACGATCGGCCTACGGCTTTGCCTTTGATCACAAACCTCGAATCTACCAGCCCTCGGCAGCCATTCTCCAATATTGCTCTGTGGGGCCCCAAAATCCGAACAACTGAGACTGCAAAACACATGCAAAGAGTGACCACTGAAAACTTTGGCTGGCCCTAACCCTCACATGGTACCCCACCCACAGCACCACCAACCATCGGCCTACGGCTTTGCCTTTGACCACAAACCTCGAATCTACCAGCCCTCGGCAGCCATTCTCCAATATTGCTCTGTGGGGCCCCAAAATCCGAACGACTGAGACTGCAAAACACATGCAAAGAGTGACCACTGAAAACTTGGGCTGGCCCTAACCCTCACATGGTACCCCACCCACAGCACCACCAACGATCGGCCTACGGCTTTGCCTTTGACCACAAACCTCGAATCTACCGGCCCTCGGCAGCCATTCTCCAATATTGCTCTGTGGGGCCCCAAAATCCGAACGACTGAGACTGCAAAACACATGCAAAGAGTGACCACTGAAAACTTTGGCTGGCCCTAACCCTCACATGGTACCCCACCCACAGCACCACCAACGATCGGCCTACGGCTTTGCCTTTGACCACAAACCTCGAATCTACCGGCCCTTGGCAGCCATTCTCCAATATTGCTCAAAGGGCCCCAAAATCCGAACGACTGAGACTGCAAAACACATGCAAAGAGTGACCACTGAAAACTTTGGCTGGCCTTAACCCTCACATGGTACCCCACCCACAGCACCACCAACGATCATCCTACGGCTTTGCCTTTGACCACAAACCTCGAATCTACCGGCCCTCGGCAGCCATTCTCCAATATTGCTCAAAGGGCCCCAAAATCCGAACGACTGAGACTGCAAAACACATGCAAAGAGTGACCACTGAAAACTTTGGCTGGCCCTAACCCTCACATGGTCCCCACCCACAGCACCACCAACGATCGGCCTACGGCTTTGCCTTTGACCACAAACCTCGAATCTACCGGCCCTCGGCAGCCATTCTCCAATATTGCTCTGTGGGGCCCCAAAATCCGAACGACTGAGACTGCAAAACACATGCAAAGAGTGACCACCGAAAACTTTGGCTGGCCCTAACCCTCACATGGTACCCCACCCACAGCACCACCAACGATCGGCCTACGGCTTTGCCTTTGACCACAAACCTCGAATCTACCGGCCCTCGGCAGCCATTCTCCAATATTGCTCAAAGGGCCCCAAAATCCGAATGACTGAGACTGCAAAACACATGCAAAGAGTGACCACTGAAAACTTTGTCTGGCCCTAACCCTCACATGTTCCCCCACCCACAGCACCACCAACCATCGGCCTACGGCTTTGCCTTTGACCACAAACCTCGAATCTACCAGCCCTCGGCAGCCATTCTCCAATATTGCTCTGTGGGGCCCCAAAATCCGAACGACTGAGACTGCAAAACACATGCAAAGAGTGACCACTGAAAACTTGGGCTGGCCCTAACCCTCACATGGTACCCCACCCACAGCACCACCAACGATCGGCCTACGGCTTTGCCTTTGACCACAAACCTCGAATCTACCGGCCCTCGGCAGCCATTCTCCAATATTGCTCTGTGGGGCCCCAAAATCCGAACGACTGAGACTGCAAAACACATGCAAAGAGTGACCACTGAAAACTTTGGCTGGCCCTAACCCTCACATGGTACCCCACCCACAGCACCACCAACGATCGGCCTACGGCTTTGCCTTTGACCACAAACCTCGAATCTACCGGCCCTTGGCAGCCATTCTCCAATATTGCTCAAAGGGCCCCAAAATCCGAACGACTGAGACTGCAAAACACATGCAAAGAGTGACCACTGAAAACTTTGGCTGGCCCTAACCCTCACATGGTACCCCACCCACAGCACCACCAACGATCGGCCTACGGCTTTGCCTTTGACCACAAACCTCGAATCTACCGGCCCTCGGCAGCCATTCTCCAATATTGCTCTGTGGGGCCCCAAAATCCGAACGACTGAGACTGCAAAACACATGCAAAGAGTGACCACTGAAAACTTGGGCTGGCCCTAACCCTCACATGGTACCCCACCCACAGCACCACCAACGATCAGCCTACGGCTTTGCCTTTGACCACAAACCTCGAATCTACCGGCCCTCGGCAGCCATTCTCCAATATTGCTCTGTGGGGCCCCAAAATCCGAATGACTGAGACTGCAAAACACATGCAAAGAGTGACCACTGAAAACTTTGGCTGGCCCTAACCCTCACATGGTACCCCACCCACAGCACCACCAACGATCGACCTACGGCTTTGCCTTTGACCACAAACCTCGAATCTACCGGCCCTCGGCAGCCATTCTCCAATATTGCTCTGTGGGGCCCCAAAATCCGAACGACTGAGACTGCAAAACACATGCAAAGAGTGACCACTGAAAACTTTGGCTGGCCCTAACCCTCACATGGTGCCCCACCACAGCACCACCAACGATCGGCCTACGGCTTTGCGTTTGACCATAAACCTCTAATCTACCAGCCCTCGGCAGCCATTCTCCAATATTGCTCAAAGGGCCCCAAAATCCGAACGACTGAGACTGCAAAACACATGCAAAGAGTGACCACTGAAAACTTGGGCTGGCCCTAACCCTCACATGGTACCCCACCCACAGCACCACCAACGATCGGCCTACGGCTTTGCCTTTGATCACAAACCTCGAATCTACCAGCCCTCGGCAGCCATTCTCCAATATTGCTCTGTGGGGCCCCAAAATCCGAACAACTGAGACTGCAAAACACATGCAAAGAGTGACCACTGAAAACTTTGGCTGGCCCTAACCCTCACATGGTACCCCACCCACAGCACCACCAACCATCGGCCTACGGCTTTGCCTTTGACCACAAACCTCGAATCTACCAGCCCTCGGCAGCCATTCTCCAATATTGCTCTGTGGGGCCCCAAAATCCGAACGACTGAGACTGCAAAACACATGCAAAGAGTGACCACTGAAAACTTGGGCTGGCCCTAACCCTCACATGGTACCCCACCCACAGCACCACCAACGATCGGCCTACGGCTTTGCCTTTGACCACAAACCTCGAATCTACCGGCCCTCGGCAGCCATTCTCCAATATTGCTCTGTGGGGCCCCAAAATCCGAACGACTGAGACTGCAAAACACATGCAAAGAGTGACCACTGAAAACTTTGGCTGGCCCTAACCCTCACATGGTACCCCACCCACAGCACCACCAACGATCGGCCTACGGCTTTGCCTTTGACCACAAACCTCGAATCTACCGGCCCTTGGCAGCCATTCTCCAATATTGCTCAAAGGGCCCCAAAATCCGAACGACTGAGACTGCAAAACACATGCAAAGAGTGACCACTGAAAACTTTGGCTGGCCTTAACCCTCACATGGTACCCCACCCACAGCACCACCAACGATCATCCTACGGCTTTGCCTTTGACCACAAACCTCGAATCTACCGGCCCTCGGCAGCCATTCTCCAATATTGCTCAAAGGGCCCCAAAATCCGAACGACTGAGACTGCAAAACACATGCAAAGAGTGACCACTGAAAACTTTGGCTGGCCCTAACCCTCACATGGTACCCCACCCACAGCACCACCAACGATCGGCCTACGGCTTTGCCTTTGACCACAAACCTCGAATCTACCGGCCCTCGGCAGCCATTCTCCAATATTGCTCTGTGGGGCCCCAAAATCCGAACGACTGAGACTGCAAAACACATGCAAAGAGTGACCACTGAAAACTTTGGCTGGCCCTAACCCTCACATGGTACCCCACCCACAGCACCACCAACGATCGGCCTACGGCTTTGCCTTTGACCACAAACCTCGAATCTACCGGCCCTCGGCAGCCATTCTCCAATATTGCTCTGTGGGGCCCCAAAATCCGAACGACTGAGACTGCAAAACACATGCAAAGAGTGACCACTGAAAACTTTGGCTGGCCCTAACCCTCACATGGTACCCCACCCACAGCACCACCAACGATCGGCCTACGGCTTTGCCTTTGACCACAAACCTCGAATCTACCGGCCCTCGGCAGCCATTCTCCAATATTGCTCTGTGGGGCCCCAAAATCCGAACGACTGAGACTGCAAAACACATGCAAAGAGTGACCACTGAAAACTTGGGCTGGCCCTAACCCTCACATGGTACCCCACCCACAGCACCACCAACGATCGGCCTACGGCTTTGCCTTTGATCACAAACCTCGAATCTATCGGCCCTCTGCAGCCATTCTCCAATATTGCTCTGTGGGGCCCCAAAATCCGAACGACTGAGACTGCAAAACACATGCAAAGAGTGACCACTGAAAACTTTGGCTGGCCCTAACCCTCACATGGTACCCCACCCACAGCACCACCAACGATCGGCCTACGGCTTTGCCTTTGACCACAAACCTCGAATCTACTGGCCCTCGGCAGCCATTCTCCAATATTGCTCAAAGGGCCCCAAAATCCGAACGACTGAGACTGCAAAACACATGCAAAGAGTGACCACTGAAAACTTTGGCTGGCCCTAACCCTCACATGGTACCCCACCCACAGCACCACCAACGATCGGCCTCGGCTTTGCCTTTGACCACAAACCTCGAATCTACTGGCCCTCGGCAGCCATTCTCCAATATTGCTCTGTGGGGCCCCAAAATCCGAACGACTGAGACTGCAAAACACATGCAAAGAGTGACCACTGAAAACTTTGGCTGGCCCTAACCCTCACATGGTACCCCACCCACAGCACCACCAACGATCGGCCTACGGCTTTGCCTTTGACCACAGACCTCGAATCTACCGGCCCTTGGCAGCCATTCTCCAATATTGCTCAAAGGGCCCCAAAATCCGAACGACTGAGACTGCAAAACACATGCAAAGAGTGACCACTGAAAACTTTGGCTGGCCCTAACCCTCACATGGTACCCCACCCACAGCACCACCAACCATCGGCCTCGGCTTTGCCTTTGACCACAAACCTCGAATCTACCAGCCCTCGGCAGCCATTCTCCAATATTGCTCTGTGGGGCCCCAAAATCCGAACGACTGAGACTGCAAAACACATGCAAAGAGTGACCACTGAAAACTTGGGCTGGCCCTAACCCTCACATGGTACCCCACCCACAGCACCACCAACCATCGGCCTACGGCTTTGCCTTTGACCACAAACCTCGAATCTACCGGCCCTCGGCAGCCATTCTCCAATATTGCTCTGTGGGGCCCCAAAATCCGAACGACTGAGACTGCAAAACACATGCAAAGAGTGACCACTGAAAACTTGGGCTGGCCCTAACCCTCACATGGTACCCCACCCACAGCACCACCAACGATCGGCCTACGGCTTTGCCTTTGACCACAAACCTCGAATCTACCAGCCCTCGGCAGCCATTCTCCAATATTGCTCTGTGGGGCCCCAAAATCCGAACGACTGAGACTGCAAAACACATGCAAAGAGTGACCACTGAAAACTTGGGCTGGCCCTAACCCTCACATGGTACCCCACCCACAGCACCACCAACGATCGGCCTACGGCTTTGCCTTTGATCACAAACCTCGAATCTACCAGCCCTCGGCAGCCATTCTCCAATATTGCTCTGTGGGGCCCCAAAATCCGAACAACTGAGACTGCAAAACACATGCAAAGAGTGACCACTGAAAACTTTGGCTGGCCCTAACCCTCACATGGTACCCCACCCACAGCACCACCAACGATCAGCCTACGGCTTTGCCTTTGACCACAAACCTCGAATCTACCGGCCCTCGGCAGCCATTCTCCAATATTGCTCTGTGGGGCCCCAAAATCTGAACGACTGAGACTGCAAAACACATGCAAAAGTGACCACCGAAAACTTTGGCTGGCCTTAACCCTCACATTGTACCCCACCCACAGCACCACCAACGATCGGCCTACGGCTTTGCCTTTGACCACAAACCTCGAATCTACCGGCCCTCGGCAGCCATTCTCCAATATTGCTCAAAGGGCCCCAAAATCCGAATGACTGAGACTGCAAAACACATGCAAAGAGTGACCACTGAAAACTTTGTCTGGCCCTAACCCTCACATGTTCCCCCACCCACAGCACCACCAACGATCGGCCTACGGCTTTGCCTTTGACCACAAACCTCGAATCTACCGGCCCTCGGCAGCCATTCTCCAATATTGCTCTGTGGGGCCCCAAAATCCGAACGACTGAGACTGCAAAACACATGCAAAGAGTGACCACTGAAAACTTTGGCTGGCCCTAACCCTCACATGGTACCCCACCCACAGCACCACCAACCATCGGCCTACGGCTTTGCCTTTGACCACAAACCTCGAATCTACCGGCCCTCGGCAGCCATTCTCCAATATTGCTCTGTGGGGCCCCAAAATCCGAACGACTGAGACTGCAAAACACATGCAAAGAGTGACCACTGAAAACTTGGGCTGGCCCTAACCCTCACATGGTACCCCACCCACAGCACCACCAACGATCGGCCTACGGCTTTGCCTTTGATCACAAACCTCGAATCTATCGGCCATCTGCAGCCATTCTCCAATATTGCTCTGTGGGGCCCCAAAATCCGAACGACTGAGACTGCAAAACACATGCAAAGAGTGACCACTGAAAACTTTGGCTGGCCCTAACCCTCACATGGTACCCCACCCACAGCACCACCAACGATCGGCCTACGGCTTTGCCTTTGACCACAAACCTCGAATCTACCGGCCCTCGGCAGCCATTCTCCAATATTGCTCTGTGGGGCCCCAAAATCCGAACGACTGAGACTGCAAAACACATGCAAAGAGTGACCACTGAAAACTTTGGCTGGCCCTAACCCTCACATGGTACCCCACCCACAGCACCACCAACGATCGGCCTACGGCTTTGCCTTTGACCACAAACCTCGAATCTACCGGCCCTCGGCAGCCATTCTCCAATATTGCTCTGTGGGGCCCCAAAATCCGAACGACTGAGACTGCAAAACACATGCAAAGAGTGACCACCGAAAACTTTGGCTGGCCTTAACCCTCACATTGTACCCCACCCACAGCACCACCAACGATCGGCCTACGGCTTTGCCTTTGACCACAAACCTCGAATCTACCGACCCTCGGCAGCCATTCTCCAATATTGCTCTGTGGGGCCCCAAAATCCGAACGACTGAGACTGCAAAACACATGCAAAGAGTGACCACTGAAAACTTTGGCTGGCCCTAACCCTCACATGGTACCCCACCCACAGCACCACCAACGATCGGCCTACGGCTTTGCCTTTGACCACAAACCTCGAATCTACTGGCCCTCGGCAGCCATTCTCCAATATTGCTCTGTGGGGCCCCAAAATCCGAACGACTGAGACTGCAAAACACATGCAAAGAGTGACCACTGAAAACTTGGGCTGGCCCTAACCCTCACATGGTACCCCACCCACAGCACCACCAACGATCGGCCTACGGCTTTGCCTTTGACCACAAACCTCGAATCTACCGGCCCTCGGCAGCCATTCTCCAATATTGCTCAAAGGGCCCCAAAATCCGAACGACTGAGACTGCAAAACACATGCAAAGAGTGACCACTGAAAACTTTGGCTGGCCCTAACCCTCACATGGTACCCCACCCACAGCACCACCAACGATCGGCCTACGGCTTTGCCTTTGACCACAAACCTCGAATCTACCGGCCCTCGGCAGCCATTCTCCAATATTGCTCTGTGGGGCCCCAAAATCCGAACGACTGAGACTGCAAAACACATGCAAAGAGTGACCACTGAAAACTTTGGCTGGCCCTAACCCTCACATGGTACCCCACCCACAGCACCACCAACGATCGGCCTACGGCTTTGCCTTTGACCACAAACCTCGAATCTACCAGCCCTCGGAAGCCATTCTCCAATATTGCTCTGTGGGGCCCCAAAATCCGAACGACTGAGACTGCAAAACACATGCAAAGAGTGACCACTGAAAACTTTGGCTGGCCTTAACCCTCACATTGTACCCACCCACAGCACCACCAACGATCGGCCTACGGCTTTGCCTTTGACCACAAACCTCGAATCTACCGGCCCTCGGCAGCCATTCTCCAATATTGCTCTGTGGGGCCCCAAAATCCGAACGACTGAGACTGCAAAACACATGCAAAGAGTGACCACTGAAAACTTTGTCTGGCCCTAACCCTCACATGGTACCCCACCCACAGCACCACCAACGATCGGCCTACGGCTTTGCCTTTGACCACAGACCTCGAATCTACCGGCCCTTGGCAGCCATTCTCCAATATTGCTCAAAGGGCCCCAAAATCCGAACGACTGAGACTGCAAAACACATGCAAAGAGTGACCACTGAAAACTTTGGCTGGCCCTAACCCTCACATGGTACCCCACCCACAGCACCACCAACGATCGGCCTACGGCTTTGCCTTTGACCACAAACCTCGAATCTACCGGCCCTCGCAGCCATTCTCCAATATTGCTCAAAGGGCCCAAAATCCGAACGACTGAGACTGCAAAACACATGCAAAGAGTGACCACTGAAAACTTTGGCTGGCCTTAACCCTCACATGGTACCCCACCCACAGCACCACCAACGATCATCCTACGGCTTTGCCTTTGACCACAAACCTCGAATCTACCGGCCCTCGGCAGCCATTCTCCAATATTGCTCAAAGGGCCCCAAAATCCGAACGACTGAGACTGCAAAACACATGCAAAGAGTGACCACTGAAAACTTTTGGCTGGCCCTAACCCTCACATGGTACCCCACCCACAGCACCACCAACGATCGGCCTACAGCTTTGCCTTTGACCACAAACCTCGATCTACCGGCCCTCGGCAGCCATTCTCCAATATTGCTCTGTGGGGCCCCAAAATCCGAACGACTGAGACTGCAAAACACATGCAAAGAGTGACCACTGAAAACTTGGGCTGGCCCTAACCCTCACATGGTACCCCACCCACAGCACCACCAACGATCGGCCTACGGCTTTGCCTTTGACCACAAACCTCGAATCTACCGCCCTCGGCAGCCATTCTCCAATATTGCTCTGTGGGGCCCCAAAATCGAACGACTGAGACTGCAAAACACATGCAAAGAGTGACCACTGAAAACTTTGGCTGGCCCTAACCCTCACAAGGTACCCCACCCACAGCACCACCAACGATCGCCTACGGCTTTGCCTTTGACCACAAACCTCGAATCTACCGGCCCTCGGCAGCCGTTCTCCAATATTGCTCTGTGGGGCCCCAAAATCCGAACGACTGAGACTGCAAAACACATGCAAAGAGTGACCACTGAAAACTTGGGCTGGCCCTAACCCTCACATGGTACCCACCCACAGCACCACCAACGATCGGCCTACGGCTTTGCCTTTGACCACAAACCTCGAATCTACTGGCCCTCGGCAGCCATTCTCCAATATTGCTCAAAGGGCCCCAAAATCCGAACGACTGAGACTGCAAAACACATGCAAAGAGTGACCACTGAAAACTTTGGCTGGCCATAACCTCACATGGTACCCCACCCACAGCACCACCAACCATCGGCCTCGGCTTTGCCTTTGACCACAAACCTCGAATCTACCGGCCCTCGCAGCCATTCTCCAATATTGCTCTGTGGGGCCCCAAAATCTGAACGACTGAGACTGCAAAACACATGCAAAGAGTGACCACTGAAAACTTTGGCTGGCCCTAACCCTCACATGGTACCCCACCCACAGCACCACCAACGATCGGCCTACGGCTTTGCCTTTGACCACAGACCTCGAATCTACCGGCCCTTGGCAGCCATTCTCCATATTGCTCAAAGGGCCCCAAAATCCGAATGACTGAGACTGCAAAACACATGCAAAGAGTGACCACTGAAAACTTTGGCTGGCCCTAACCCTCACATGGTACCCCACCACAGCACACCAACGAATCGCCTACGGCTTTGCCTTTGACCACAAACCTCGAATCTACCGGCCCTCGGCAGCCATTCTCCAATATTGCTCAAAGGGCCCCAAAATCCGAACGACTGAGACTGCAAAACACATGCAAAGAGTGACCACTGAAAACTTTGGCTGCCCTAACCCTCACATGGTACCCCACCCACAGCACCACCAACCATCGGCCTACGGCTTTGCCTTTGACCACAACCTCGAATCTACCGGCCCTCGGCAGCCATTCTCCAATATTGCTCTGTGGGGCCCCAAATCCGAACGACTGAGACTGCAAAACACATGCAAAGAGTGACCACTGAAAACTTGGGCTGGCCCTAACCCTCACATGGTACCCCACCCACAGCACCACCAACGATCGGCCTACGGCTTTGCCTTTGATCACAAACCTCGAATCTACCAGCCCTCGGCAGCCATTCTCCAATATTGCTCTGTGGGGCCCCAAAATCCGAACAACTGAGACTGCAAAACACATGCAAAGAGTGACCACTGAAAACTTTGGCTGGCCCTAACCCTCACATGGTACA